>NC_141045.1:6497500-6550000 GCF_052040795.2 Danio rerio | reverse complement strand
AGTATGGTTCAAATGATATTTGAACATGTGGTGGCACTAGAGCAGGGATGGCAAACTCAGTCCTGGAGGGCCGGTGTCCTGCACAGTTTAGCTCCAACTCTAATCAAACACACCTGCTTATATAGTGATCTTGAAGACACTGATTAGCTTGTTCAGGTGTGCAGATTAGTGTTGGAGCTAAACTGTGCAGGACACCGGCCCTCCAGGACTGAGTTTGCCCACCCCTGCACTAGAGGGATTAAAGCAGACACTCCAAAAGGGCTGTTTTTAATGTTTAGATTGTAATCTGTGTGCCAAATTTCACAACTTTTTACCATACGATTCTTTGAGATCCCAAAGACTTCTATACCAATATAAGAAGAAGATTAATTTTGCAAAACTTTGAGAAGTTTGTAGGCAGAAAATCATCAAAAAATCATTATAATTCTGACTACGAGGAAGCAACACAACGTTCGGTCTGAATATTCTAAAGCGCTGAAGAGATACCTCGTGTCCACTGTGGCGAACTCATCATCGAATTCATTATTTGAGAATGTGATTCTTTTACAAATAAACAATTTTTTTTGTTAGGATTTTTTTGTCAGAAGATTTTCTTGAAAATCAGAAAAGTTGTCAATGTGGAGTTTGATGAATCATGATTTTTAGAAAATTCTAAATGTCCGATTTCTCAGTGACGAAAATGATGTCTTGAGTCAATACAGCCTGTATAGCTTATACAGTTCAAAAGATTTTTGGTTAGTAGATGGCACAACAGGGATTACACTCCAAAATAGCTGTGGTTAATGTTCATAAAGTGAAATGCCAAATTTAAAAGCTTTTTATAATACGGTTCTTTGAGATCTCATTGACTTCTAAGGGCATACTCGCACTATGCTATCCGAACTGTGCCGAGGCCTGTTTCCGGGATCGTTTGAGAAGTGTGAGTGCGCTGAATTGGGCTCAAGGGTTCACTTGGCTAGCCTTGGCCCGGTTGGAAGAGGTGTGCCTGATCGCGGTTCACTTGGGCTTTGTGTACGCTTTTGTGTGAGTGCAAAAAGCGCCTAAGCCCAAAACTGAAAGCGAGATGTGACTTTTAAAGGACTGTTTTATTAATCATTCTTACTGTTCAGTGAATGCAAACTGTCGTAGTTTATTAAAGACGCAAATTCCCCACTGCACTACAGCTGCGTCTTCAGCTAACCACCTCATACCTTCAGCACGAGGACTTAATGATTGTTTATGGGGGTGAAAAGTGGCTGATCTGTTCGGCAAAAATTTGACTGTGTGTCACCGCATGCTAAACGACTAAAGCGATATAACTACAGAAATCTCTGCTGTGCTGATTGAGAGCGCTTACAAGACAGCGCATCATCGATGACATAAGTGTGCCCAGGCCCGAATGTAATGTGAGTGCTGGCCATCAAGGGAGACGGGAGGGGGGACAAGCATGCTTTGGCCTGGTTCAAGGCAACTGTACATAGTGTGAGTACGCCCCAAAGCAACGCAAGAAGAAGAACATTAATGGACCACTGGTCTATGAGAAGTTTGTAGGCATAAAATTTACCAAAATCAATTAACCCTCTCTAGGCAGGCGTTGCTGATTTGCAACTGTTAAAAATTTACTACGTTATTACTCCAGATACATATTTTATGAGTTTTTTTTTTTACTCGGAAGTACCACTGCAGGACTTAGTTGTTCATTAGCAACAAACAGTTTCCCCACTTGCTCACCAGAAGACAAATAAGAAAGTTTCTTGGAGTACCACATGACAAAGTGACTCGGAAACATGACCTACTCAATAATAATTTGAGATATTGGATTTGGATCCCATATTGTTTTTGTTGTTGTTCTGCCACTGAAAAGCAATTTGTTACATTGTTTGAAAAGTTGTATATAAAAAGTTATTGTTCATATCATATTCAGTCATCAGTGTCTAATTACCACACTGAGCCAATGTTGCAAATCTGCAACATCCCAGAACATCTTGCATGTGAAGGTCTCTCTAAAAAAAGTCAGGATTCTATTGTACTACCCCATATGATCATTTTCCCCAAATATCAGATTTTTCCTGTTTCGAAAAATTAATTTGAGCCAAAGGGTTAACATTTGAAAAAGTCGTCATAATTCTGACAACAAGGCAGCAACTCAACATCTTTGGTCTGGATATCCTAAAGCCTTGAAGAGATACCTCATGTCCACATATCAAATCAATTTCATTATTTGAGAAGATGAAAATTTGACAAATGAACTTTTTTTTGTTCTGGGAATTTTGCCTGTCAGAAGAGTCTCATGAAACTCAGACTAAATGTCAATGTGGAGTTTGATGAATTATGGTTTTTAGAAAAATCAAAATGTCCGATCTTTTAATGACGAAAATTATGTCTTGAATCAATACAGCCAATTTAGCATATACAGTTCAAAATATTTTTGGTTAATAGGTGGCGCTGAAGGGATTAAAGCAGACACTCCAAAATGACTTTGGTTATGTTCATAAAGTCCTTTCTCTATGTGACAACAAATACTTTTTACCATATGGTTCTTTGAGATCCCATTGACTTGTCTGTCCCATTGGCAGTCTACGAGATGTTTGTAGGTAGAAATTTACCAAAATCTATTAACATTTTTTTAAAAAGCCATTATTATTCTGACAGCAAGGCAACAACACATGTTTGGGAATATCCTAAAGCCCTGAGAAGATACTTCAAGCCATCATCAAATTCGTTTTTTGAAAATTTTTGAGAATCTTTTTTGTTCTGGGAATTTTGTCTGTCAGAAGATTTTCATGGAAATCAGACAAACTGTCAATGTGGAGTTTGATGAATCGTGGTCTTGAGTCACTACAGCTCATATAGCCTATACCAGGGGTGTCCACACTCAGTCCTGGAGGGCCGGTGTCCTGAAGAGTTTAGCTCCAATCTTGATCAAACACACCTGAACCAGCTATTAAGCTCTTACTAGATACACTAGAAACTAGGCAGGTGTGCTCCGGGCAGGTGTGTTGAAGCAAGTTGGAGCTAAACTATGCAGAACACTGGCCCTCCAGGACCGAGTTTGGACATCACTGGCCTATACAGTTTAAAAGATTTTTGGTCAGTAGATGGTGCTAGAGGGATTAAAGCAGACACTTGATAACGGCTGTATTTAATATTGAGCTTGTCTTCTCTCTGTGTGCCAAATTCTGTAGCGTACGGTTGAATAGAATCTGAATCTCCAACAGCAGCTGAATAAGAATGTTAACGCATGCAATAAGTGTCTAATGCTTAACCCCTAACAATAACACAGGGATTTGCACTTGTATTATCAAAAACAATACATTTTTAAATCAGCATCTGTGTATTTTCCACCAAAAACATCACTTTTTTTAACGCATCGGATCGTCGTGTTCGGCGTTTCTGCTCATTCTCGGTTTTGGAGTCTCCGACGGCACAAAACGCTCAACGCTCCTGAGCTGTCAGTCAAAGAGCCGCTGGGTAACTGCAATACAAACACAATTATCAGGCTGTGATGGCTCTGCATTACAGAGCCACCCGTATTCAGCAAATTCCCCACGGTCTCCACACACTAATGAGACCCTTTAACCAGCACCGAGACCGAGAGAGACTGAGAGAGATTACCGCAGGAAATTTCGGAGGTGTTTGAAATTAAACTACCGGCGCTGGAAAAGGGAGAGTGTTTTTGAGTTTGGCAACATTTTAAGTGTGCTGAGAGCGTTTCAACTAATCTGAAAGCTACAAGTCTTGAGGACTGAAAATTTGTAGGCACCATTTTGGGTCACACTTTACTTAAAAGTGTATTTCTCGCTGTTAATAAGAATTTTAGCTCAAAATCAAAGTATTAATTTAGTTCTAATTAATAGTTAATCAGATAGTAGTTGGGTTTCTACCAACTTGGTAGTACTAAGGTTGTACTTGAGTTACTAATAATAGGGAATTCAGGAATAAGATCATACTTTGTAAGTACAAATAAAGAGTTAATAACTTAAAAATAGACAGGTAATATGCCACTAGTTAATAGTGGGAATTGATTCTTTAACTAAACTGTGAAGTGATGTATAAAGGTATAGTACACTTAGAAGAATGGTTACACTTTAGTTTAAGTACCAATTCCCACTATTAACTAGTGGCATAGTGCTTGTCAGATAGAACCTTATAATTCTAAGGTGGCGATTTATTCGTCAACTCATTTATTATATAAGAAAAAAGGCTCACAGTGGTTTCTCCTACCACAGCAAATCTTATTTATCTTGGTAATATTTTCCACCAGTTTATTAGGAAGTGACGATTTTGTTCTCTCTGACCAATTGGATGAAACAATGAAAAAATGATCTGCTTTATTCACAAATGTTTAATGCAATAAATATTGCGCATATCAGTGTAATTAGATTGAAAAATAGCTATTGACAGTATATACAGCCTGACCTCACGAGGAAACATAACTATTTTAGTCAAGTTTAGTGGCTGATTCGAACGGGTTCAGTCATTCGAAAATGTATGATTTTAAAAAGGAGGCGTGGCACCAAACCCCACCCCTAATCCCAACCGTCATTGCTGCGGAATAAGCAATTCATACTAAATTGTACCGATGACATTGTACAAATTCATAGGAATTAGTAACTATATTAAAAAATTATGAATTGCCATGAGTTTGTGTTGGAATAGAATACATGATATGATTGACAGGACATTTGTAAAACCACGAAAAAGTACAAGCTGAAGCTCTAAAATTAGTACACTATTTACTCGTTGCCAGTTGTAAGAAAAAGTACAATTTCAGAAAAGAGAATTGGCACCAAACTGCGCCCCTAAACTCAACCATGAGCAAGGATGAGCAAATTGTACTACATTGTAGGAATGAGACCGTACGAACTTATCACTCAATAAGTTATGAATTGCGTTGGAAAAGAATACACGACATAGAATGATTGACAGGATGTTTGTAGAACCACAAAAAGTTTTTCTCACTCATTGCCTTAAAAACCCAACCAGTTTCCTTTATTGTTCTCTCTGACTCCTTGGGTGGAAACTGTGCTTCATTCACAAATGTATTATGTGTTATTCTACTTTTGCGCAGCTTAGTCTATTTAGATTGAATCACAGCTATTGACAGAATAGACAGCCCGATCTCATAAGGAAACTTAACTATTTTACGTTTTGTGCGGTTAGTATCTAATTCGTTTGAGTTCAGTTGTATAAAATACGATTTTAAAAAAGAGGCGCAAACCCCATCCCTAAATCCAAGCATCATTGGACGATGAGCAAATCGTATTATATTGTTCGAATGAGTTTGTACGAGTTAGCCACTCAAAAAGTACAAAACTACCGTGAGATAAAGCTGGAATAGAATACATGACATGGAAAGGAAAGGAGGCGTGGCATCAAACCGCCCCCTATTCCTAACCATCAATGGAGGATGAGAAAGTCGTACTAAATTGTACCAATAAGATGGTACAAATTCAAATATGTAAATGTGAGTTACATCGTGAGATCAGGCTGTATATTCTGTCGATAGCTATGCTTCCATCCAATTCAACTAGTCTAAAAACATTTTGTTAACTAAATAAAAAAAGAATAATAATCACATTAAATGAAAAAAATAAAAATAAACTAAATAAACTAAGGTCAATGACAAAGAACAACAGAAGCTATTTTACGTTTTGTCTTTAAATGGCTAATGGCTTTAAAGTTTAATGGCTAATTCGTAAGAGATCACGCGTCTTTAGAGGATGAGAGAATCGTACTAAATTGTACCAGTGACATTGTACGAATTTATCGGAATTAGCCACTAAATCAAAAAGTTATGAACTGCTGTGGGATAGAGTTCGGATAGAATACATGACATAGAACGACTGACAGGATGTTTGTAGAACCACAAAAAAGTACAAGCCGAAGCACTAATATTAGTACAATAAAGCCACCATTTCAGCAACACAGTAGCAAATCACGAAGAGAAAGAAACTCTGGATGCTGCACGTCACTGATAAGCACGCCGCTCTCTCGAAAACTACAATCCACGGGTCTAAATCCAGAACATGTCCTGTCCTGATCCCATTCACTCGCCATCCACATAATGACTATAGCACTACAACTCTGACCAATTAACTTCATGCGCACACACACACACAGAGAGTCACAAATGCATGCAAATGAAGCCTCGCGCTCACAATCGTCCGGGACCCGCACAGCAGTTTTGGAGCGAGCGAGTTGATGAGCTCCGTGGAGACAGGCCTGACCTTTCCTTAAGATCAACACACATGCGTCTGCGCTTTCGCCACATCCCTCACCGCCAAAATGTCAGCGCTGTAAATGAGCGGAGACACCCGCCAGTCCACTCACCCGCCAGTCCCGCACCGTCCGTTCTGTCCCCTCAGCACTTCTGAAAGTCTCCGGCCGCGCAGCAAAAAAACTCAACACAAAGAGGTCAGATTCCATGTGCTTTGCTCTTATGCTTAGGTTGATTCTTGCGCTTTTTTTTTTCTTTTTTGCACAGGCCAGCAGTTCTAGCCCACGTTTATCTCTCGCACACCTGGTTCAGGCCAGCGCAGGTGTCATAAGGACAGCGGCTACCGGTCACGCCTGACCCCTCTTGTCATCCTGTGGTCATCGGGTCTAAAAATAGCAGCTTCTCTCGCACTGCTATAAAGAGCCGGCGAGCATCCAAACAGACTGACATCTGATCCGTAATTATATTTCTCTCCTGCTTTTGGTGCTGGTGGGACTCATATCACATTAGTTATGCTTTAGCGACTGTCCTCTCTCTCTCTCTCTCTCTCTCTCTGTGTGTGTGTGTGTGTGTGTTGATCTGGTGGGTGATAGTGGAGACGGCCGAGCAGACGTGTCGGATAATTAGGTTCTGGAATCAGGGAGATGATCGGGGAGCTGTCAGTCACGGCGGGCGGGCGGACGGGTGGTCAACAGCGACCCGGGCCCAATGAGGCTTGTGTCCATTCAGTGACGCTGTAAAAATGAGTCTTGTTTCACTGCAGATGTTCTTGACGGCACATTTTTGTTACGATGACTATAATCAGTGTGACAAAAAGAGAAATGGCTACTCTATAGCATTTTAGTGTTCTTATTTGTATATGCATGTATTAGTGCTTATAAATAATGTATCTGTTCATTTCATTATTATTTTATAAAAATTAATTTGCTCTCATAATCTTAAATCGCACGTCATAACTTTCTCTCCTCCCTCAAAATGACTTTCTGTACTTCTGGTCACATGGAATGCCTTACAGGCGGGGCTATCAGTGCTTTAGGGCGGAACTATTAGTGTTTTAGGGCAGAGCTATGAGTCCTTTAGGGCGGGGCTATCAGCTATTTAAGGCGTGATTATCAGTCCTTTAAGGCAGGGCTATCGGTGCTCTAGGGCGAGACTACTAGTCATTTAGAGCGGAGCTATGTGTTCTTTAGGGCAGGGCTATCAGTCATTTAGGGCGGAGCTATCAGTCATTTAAGGCATGATTATCAATCCCTTAAGGCGGGGCCATCTAAGGACGGAGCTATCAGTTCTTTAGGGCGAGACTATAGGTCTTTTAGAGCAGAGCTCTGAGTGCTTTAGGGCAGGGCTATCAGTCATTTAAGGCGGGGTTATCAGTCCTTTAAAGCGGGGCTATCAGTCCTTTAGTGCGGGGCTTTTAGTGCTTTAGAGTGAGGCTATCTGTGCTTTAGGGCGGAGCTATCAGTAATTTAAGGTGCGGTTATCAGTCTTTTAGGGCGGAGCTATTGATCATTTAAGGTGTGGTTATCAGTCCTTTAGGGTAGAGCTATCAGTTTTTTAGGGCGGAGCTATCAGTACTTTAGTGTTGGGCTATCAGTGGTACTCAAAGTGGGAGTCGGGACCCCCCCGAGTGGTCGTGGGACAACGAATGGGGGGGGTTGGGTCACCTGGTGATTTTTAAAAATCGATTTATTTTTATTAAACCATAAGAATTACCATATTTTATCCCTAACATACTGAAGAGAAAAAAAAAGTTTTAGTAACGTTTAGTATATTAACGTTTATAGTTACTATATACTATATATTTACTTTAGTAGCTAATAGTTACTAGTTCTGTTGGATTGCGACCCCTGGGGTAATTACATTATATTAAAGACAAAGCAATAGCACGAGATGCAACAGATTGATTTTATAACCAAAAATAGACTTGGGTCTATGGTGTATGTGCGCCATTGCATGCAAGATTTCTGTATTTATGACCACCTCAGAGGATATTGGGGGTCGCGTTGTCATTTTGGGGGTTGCGGGCTGAAAAGTTTGGGAACCCCCACTTTAGGGTTGAGATATCGATCATTTATGGCATGGTTAAAAGTCCTTTAGGGCAGGGCTATCAGTCATTTAGGGCCGAGCTATCAGTCATTTAAGGCATGATTATCAATCCCTTAAGGCGGGGCCATCAGTCTTTAAGGACGGAGCTATCAGTGCTTTAGGGTGAGACTATAGGTCTTTTAGAGCAGAGCTCTGAGTGCTTTAGGGCAGGGCTATCAGTCATTTAGGGCGGGGTTATCAGTCCTTTAAAGCGGGGCTATCAGTCCTTTAGTGCGGGGCTTTTAGTGCTTTAGAGTGAGGCTATCTGTGCTTTAGGGCGGAGCTATTAGTAATTTAAGGTGCGGTTATCAGCCTTTTAGGGCGGGGCTATCAGTGTTTTACAGTGGAGCTATCAGTACTGTAGTGCGGGGTTATCAGTGCTTTAGGGTGGGACTATCAGTCCTTTAGGGCGGAGCTATTGATCATTTAAGGTGTGGTTATCAGTCCTTTAGGGTAGAGCTATCAGTTTTTTAGGGCGGAGCTATCAGTACTTTAGTGTGGGGCTATCAGTGGTTCTCAAAGTGGGGGTCGGGACCCCCCCGAGTGGTCATGGGACAACGAATGGGGGTCACCTGGTGATTTTTAAAAATCTATTTATTTTTATTAAACCATAAGAATTACCATATTTTATCCCTAACATACTGAAGAGAAAAAAAAGTTTTAGTAACGTTTAGTATATTAACGTTTATAGTTACTATATACTATACATTTACTTTAGTAGCTAATAGTTACTAGTTCTGTTGGATTGCGACCCCTGGGGTAATTACATTATATTAAAGACAAAGCAATAGCATGAGATGCAACAGATTGATTTTATAACCAAGAATAGACTTGGGTCTATGGTGCAAGATTTCTGTATTTAAGACCACCTCAGAGGATATTGGGGGTCGCATTGTCATTTTGGGGGTTGCGGGCTAAAAAGTTTGGGAACCCCCACTTTAGGGTTGAGATATCGATCATTTATGGCATGGTTATCAGTCCTTCAGGGTGGGGCTATCAGTCTTTTAGGGCAGAGCTATCAGTACTTTAGGACGGGACTATCTGTCCTTTAGGGTGGAGCTATCGGCCATTTAAGGCATGGCTATCAATCCTTTAGGGCGAGCTATCAGTCTTTTAAGTCAGTGGACATACGTCACGATAGTGGAAAAAATATCAGGACCGTTTCAAATGGATATACGTCACTATAATGGAAAACAGGACAATCTTAACTGCCATTTCATGAGCACTTAAGCACTGAGATTATTTTAGTAGACGCAAAACTAAGACTAAAACAATTGGAAAAGTATTTTCATTAAATTAAATTACATTTAAAAAATCACAATAAATGAGAAACTGAAAATAAATGAAATAATGTAAGATCAATGTAAGATCAAGACAAACTGAGAGAACAACAACAGCAGAACAACAAAAGGAGTTTGATTAATTGACTGAAAGGTACAACAGATAGAACGACAGACAGAATGTCAAATCAGCAGATAGAACAACAGAATGTTAGAGCAGTAGAATGAGAAGGACAGGTGTTTTGATCCACAGATTTGAATCGGAATAAAAAGAACAACGGAATGACAATGAACTTATAAACGTTCCCTTTAAAGATTATGCAAACATTTGATTTTCTTGCTATATTCGCTTCAATATTCCATGAAAAATAAAATGAATGTCCAGCTTTGGTGACTTTAACTTCAGCTACTCTTCAACTCTCATTTTGCAGAATTATATATATATAAATATATTCTATTCACTTCGCTGGCACTATAATAAAATCAAAAATATATACCTGTGAAAACAAGAAAATGACTACTGATTAGATGATTTATGCTTTTTATTCCCGTCTCCTTGAAATGAAGTGGCATGTCGAGATGCAATAAAATTAGATTAGAACATTTCCATTATAATCAATGAAGCCGTCTACACAGCACGCTCTATACTTATTGCTCATACGTTGCCTTAACAACCCGACCGGTTTCCTTTATCCTTTTACAGTTCAGAATATATATATGTTTGGCTATACAATCACCGGCCACTTTATTAGGTACACCTTACTACTACTGGGTTGGACCCCCTTTTGCTTTCAGTCTTAATCTTTCGTAGTATAGATTCAACAAGGTACTGGAAATATCCCTCAGAGATTTTGGTCCATATTGACACAAGGCAGGATGGATCCATGCTTTCATGTTGTTGACGCTCAATTTTGACCCAACCATCCGAATGTCGAAGCAGAAGTTGAGACTCATCAGACCAGGCAACGTTGTTAGCTGACAGGAGTGGCACTGGTGTGGTCTTCTGCTGCTGTAGCCCATCTGTCTCAAGGTCGGACGTGTTGTGTGTTCAGAGATGCTCTTCTGCAGACCTCGGCTGTAACGAGTGGTTATTTGAGTTACTGTTACCTTTCTATCAGCTGGAACCAGTCTGGCCATTCTCCTCTGGCATCAGCAAGGCATTTGCGCTAACAGAACTGCCGCTCACTGGATATTTTCTCTTTTTCAGACCATTCTCTGTAAACCCTAGAGATGGTTGTGCGTGAAAATCCCAGTAGATCAGCAGTTTCTGAAATACTCAGAAAAGCCCGTCTGGCCCCAACAACCATGCCACATTCAAAGTCACTTAAATCCCCTTTTCAGATAGTTTGAACTGCAGCAGATCGCCTTGACCATGTCTACGCGCCTAAATGCTTTGAGTTGCTGCCATGTGACTGGCTGATTATAAAGATGGACAGGTGTACCTAATAAAGTGGCCATATGTTGTGTGTGTTTTCATGAAATGTAAATTCCATTTCTTTTATTTCACTAATAAATTTTCATATGTACACATTAAAATATCACAATTAATACTGCTTTGATGTACATAAAATTAAAAAGTATTTTTTATTTGTGTTTAATATGATCAACTTTTACATTTAACTTTAAATATTAATTTATTTGTTATTAGACTTACTTGCTGGCTATAAATGCAATAAAATAAGTCGCCTTGTCTTAAAAATACAATACCACCTAAAAAAGAACACTAAATCCCGTCTTTCATCACATCCTTTTTAAAAAGAAAAGGAGATTTAAGATGTGAAATGAGACTTGACTTTCACAAATGAAATTTCAGAAGCTAAATCCGCTGGAGATGCACCTGACGACGGTGTTGACGGCGCTGCCATTGCTTTAAAGCAGCGCTTGAATTTCCTCATGACCACACAGCGACGTGTGCCGATATGATCATGTTATCCGCTCATATCTGGACTATGAGGAAACGCTGCTGAGCTCAGATGAGTTTGGGACACATCAAAGCCCGGCTTTAGCCCAAACGCTCCTGTTAAAATCTCTCCGGCCTCGACTCTGATAAACACACCACATTCCTGCCGTTTATCAGCTGATGATACCAGTCGGCTGTCCAGCGGTGCAAATCAAGCACAGGCACTCTAATGAAATATTACTGCAGTAAAAGAACACTTAAAAATACGTTTGCTGTCTAAACGATGAGTCTATTATATAACAATAAATGATTACACATATTTTGGATTATGAAAGCGTTCACATTAATCCCAAAAGAATGAACAAAAGGACATTCCCAAAATAAGTGAGAGACAGTCAAAGGAAATGTCACAGAAAGAGCAAGATAAATCAATGTCACTTTTACACTTCTGCAAAAACTGATTTGATCGAATCATTTGAAGAAGTGAATCATTAACTAGAGACTTGATTTTAATGGATCATTTGAATCAGTCAATCATTATATGAAGACTTGCCCTGAATGGATCGTTTGAATCACTCCCATCCCGGACGAGCCCCCACATGTAACCGACAGGTCCTGCTGTACCCTACCTGTGCTGAGCTGGGATTGGACCGACGATTGCACGGGAGTCGGTTGCTTTAATAAGGAGGCTAAAGACAATGTCCTCTAACGTCTGTCACTAAAGCACCTTTAGAGGTCAGAGGAGGAGACTTGATCAGATTGGATAATTTGAATTAGTGAATCATGAACTGGAGGATTGATTTTAATGGATCATTTGAATTAGTGAATCATTAACTGGATTCTTTCTCTGAATAGATCACCTAAATCAGTGAATCATTAACTGGTGGCTTGACTTGATCTAATCATTTAAATCAGTAAATCATTAACTGGAAAGTTGCATTGAATGGATCATTTCTATTAGGGACTCTTTAACTGGAGACTTGCTCTAAATGGATCATTTAAATCAGTAAATTAATAACTGAAAACTTGCTCTGAATAGATCATTTGATTCAGAGAATCATTGACTGGATGCTTTGATTGGATTATCTGATTCAGTGAATCATTAACTGGATACTTAATCTGATTGGATCATTTGAAGCCGTGAATAATTAACTGGAGACTTGCTCTGAATGAATCATCTGAATCAGTGAATCATCAACTGGAAACTTGCACTGAATGGACGATTTGAATCAGTAAATCATTGACTAGAGACTTGCTCTGAATGGATCATTTGAATCAGTGAATCATTGACTGGACACTCTGATTGTATCATTTGAATCATTAACTGGATACTTCATCTGATTGAATCATTTGAAGCAGTGAATCGATAACTACAAACTTGCACAGAATGGATCATTTCGATCAGTAAATCATTAACTAGAGTTCTGCGCTGAATGGATCACCTGAATCAGTGAATTATTAACTAGAGGTTTGATTCGATCAAATCATTTGAATCAGCGAATCATTAACTGGAAATTTGCTCTGAATGAATCGTTTGAATCAGTGAATCATTAAATGGACACTTGCTCTGATTGGATAATCTGAATTAGTGAAACATTAACCGGATTCTTCATCGGATTGTATAATTTGAAGCAGTAAATCATTAACTGGACACTTGCTCTTAATAAATAATCTGAATCAGTGAACTATTAACTGGAAACTTGCTCTGAATGGATCATTTGAATCAGTGAATCATTAACTGGAGACTTGCTCTGATTAAACCATTTGAAGCAGTCAATTAACTGGAGTCTTGCTCTGAATGGATCACCTGAATTAGCGAATCAATAACTGGAGGCTTTATTTGATCGAATCATTTGAATCAGTGAAACGTTAACTGGAAACTTGCTCTGAATGGATTGTTTGAGTCAGTAAATTAATGACTGAAGACTTGCTCTGATTAGATCATTTGAATCAGTGAATCATTAACTGGATACTTCATCTGATTGGATCATTTGAAGCCGTGAATAATTAACTGAAGACTTGCTCTGAATGAATCATCTAAATCAGTGAATCAATAACTGGAAACAGCCTGAACCGATCATTTGAGTCGATAAATGGAGATTCAGTCTGATTGGACAAATTGAATCAATAAGTCATGAATTTGAGACTCGCTTTGACTACATAAAGCAAATATTTTTGAAAATAAAGATATATAATTTACTCAATAAGTGATCTCTCGTGTGATGGATGAGTGTCAGGGCTCTGACATTGGCAGAAGACTAGTAAACTCGTGTGTGTAATGTGTGGTTTCTGAGAGTTTTCTTAGTGAATGTCATGAGGGACAGAAGTGCTCATAAAGCTGAGAAAAACACTTGTTTAAGAGTTTACTGCTCACAGGAGACTCCTCGCTAATGCTAAATGAAGCGCTATGCTAATGGTATGCCCCTCTGCGTCTCTGACAGTTGTTTTTAAAGTTGAGTGATAAATATTCACACTCCTCTCACCCATTTCACATTACAAGCCCACACGTCCTGGACAAACAAAGAAATTAGTGGAGAAAACACACTCATTGAGCGAAAGGGCATCCGCTGCATTAAACATATGATGGAATAATTGGTGGTTCATTCCACTGTGGCGACCTATGATAAATGAGGGCACAAAGCTGAAGGAAAAGAAATGAATGACTGTTTAATACTCTTCATGTATTTTCTCATTCTTAATCGGATAATATTCAGCAATTTGGGAAATTTAGAGATTATAGAAATATAAAATTACAGTAAATATAATTAAATAAATACATTTTTTTTACGAAAGGAAAATCAATTATATATATATATGTACAGTTGAAGTCAGAATTATTAGCCCCCCTTTGAATATTTTCTCTTTTTTTGCCCAAATGATGTTTAACAGAGCAAGGAAATTTTCACAGTATGTCTGATAATATTTTTTCTTCTGGAGAAAGTCTTATTTGCTTTATTTCGGCTAGAATAAAAGCAGTTTTTAATTTTTTTAACACAATTTTAAGGTCAATATTGTTAGCCCCTTTAAGCTAATTTCTTTCTCGATAGTCTACAGAACAAACCATCGTTATACAATAACTTGTCTAATTACCCTAACCTGCCTAATTAAACCTTTAAATGTCACTTTAAGCTGTATAGAAGTGTCTTAAAAATATCTAGTAAAATATTATTTACTGTCATCATGGCAAAGGTAAAATAAATCTGTTATTAGAGATTTATTATTAAAACTATTATGTTTAGAAATGTGTTGAAGAAATCTGCTCTCCATTAAACAGAAATTGGGGAAAAAATAAACAAGCGGTCTAATAATTCAGGGGGGCTAATAATTCTGACTTCAACTGTATATATATACATATATATATATATATACATATATATATACACATATATATATATATATATATATATATATATATATATACACATATATATACATATATATATTACAAAATACAAGTAATTATCAAATATTAGCAAAACAAAATGTTTTAAATGTGATTTTAATATGATATTATGCTAAACAAAAGATTTTCCAGTTGCTTAATATCATGCAACATTAATATGAACACTAATATTATTTACTCATTTGTTTTATCAATAAACATTTTTGATTGTTTAATTATACTGTTTTAATATACTATACATTTGATTTGTAATGTTATTAACAAGCAATATTAAATATTTTATTATGTATTACACTAAATAAGGTGCATTTATGAAACATATATATCCAAACTATTCATCTATTTAAGAGTATCTGTTTGAAATATAAGATATAACTGAGCTGGGACTGAACCAGCGATTGTTTGCATGGGAGTCCGTTTCTTTAACAAGGAGGCTAAAGGCATGGGCTGCGTCCGAAACCGCATACTTCCATACTATATAGTACGCTAAAATCAGTATGCGAGCCGAGTAGTATGTCCGAATTCATAGAATTCGAAAGTCAGTATGCGAGAAGTACCCGGATGTCTTACTACTTTCAGCGAGATCCCATGCACGCTGCGCTATCCCATGATGCCCCGCGAGAGAATTCATGAATGGAAGTGAAGCGACGCAACTTACGCAAGTAGGTTACATGACCATGACAAAATGGCGGATGTAGTACGTCCGAATTCCATTCATACTTTTCACATACATACTGTATAGAACGTACTTTTCTAACGGCCGTGTAGTATGTTTAAATTAAAATTTAGTACCAACTGAGAAGTAGGCGGTTTCAGACGCAGCCATGGCCTCTCGCGTCGGTCACTAGAGCACCTTTAGAGGTCAGAGGAGTGAGGTTTACCTGTATAGCACTTTACTAGCTGGCCCGTTACACTCACCCCCTTAAACCTCACTCCCATCCCGGACGAGCCCCCACGTATAGCCCATCGGTCCTACTGCAGCAAACCCGGCCTGAGATGGGGTCAAACTGGGGTTTCTTTGAATGGGAATCGGTTGCTCTAACAAAGAGGCTAAAGAACATGGCCTCTATCGTCTGTCGCTAGGGCACCTTAAGAGGTCAGCGGAGTTAGGTTTACCTGCATAGCTCTTCGCTAGCTGGCCTACGTTACATTCATCCCCCTTAACCTCACTCCCATCCCTGACGAGCCCCCACATGTAACCGACCGGTTCTGCTGTACCCTACCTGCGCTGAGCTGGGATCAAACTGGCGATTCTTTGCATGGGAGTTGGCTGCTCAAACAAGAAGGGCTAAAGATCATGGCCTTTATAGCGTCTGTCACTAAAGCACCTTTAAAGGACAAAGGAGTGAGGTTTACATGCAAAGCACTTTGCTAGCTGGACTCTGTTACACTCACCCCTCTCAAAATCACTCCCATCCCGGACGAGCCCCCACGTGTAACCCACCAGTGCTACTGCACCCATCTGAGCTAGGATCATACCGGCAGTTCTTTGCATGGGTGTATATTGCTCTAACAAGGAGGGTATAAGCCATGGTGAGGTTTACCTATATAGCACTTCGCTAGCTGGCCTTCAATACATAATATTTTTTATATTAAAAAAATCTGCCTTCTGCACTGCACGTCCGACGAGCTTGGTGGATAAATAATAGCTTTAATTATTAGGGTAATTTATTTCAACACTTTGCTCAATTTAATTTAATTTTAGCTGAACTGCTCCTTTAAGGCAGTGAAACCCGAGCTCCTGCAGCACTGGAGTTGTTAGTAATTATATTAATAAAAAAAAAATATCTAATAAAAAATCTCAAACAGAGAGGACGACACTTACTTCCAAGGGCGAAAATTGCTTTAATTGCTGCTTGACATAAGAGTGAAGAGTCCGTCTGTTCAGCCTCCAACACACTGAGGAGAAACACACACAAAAAGACAAACAGATGAGGACAAATCACACACTTCCTCTAATCTGATCACTCATTCAAGAGCTGCTTAATCTCTTAGCCAGAGAATCAATCTAAGTGCCCTTGTTAGGGGATTTCAGAGGCGGAAATGAATTGGAGGCCATGAAACATTAATGTGCTGTGTGTGCGTGGAGGCGCTGGTTTAGCACACAGACTACAGATATACAGTTATTATTATTACAATTATTATTCCCCCTGTATATACATATATACGTATATATATTTCCCCATTTCTGTTCAACGGAAATATTTTTTTTCAACACAATTCTAGACATAATACTGTAGTTTTAATAACTCATTTTTAATAATTGATTTATTTTATCTTTGTCATGATGACAGTAAATAATATTTGACTAGATATTTTTCAAGATGCTAGTATTCAGCTTAAAGTGACGTTTAAAGGCTTAACTAGGTTAATTAGTTAGAGTAATTAGGCATAATAAGTCATTGTATAGCAGTGGTTTGTTCAGTAGACAATCGAAAAGGGGGCTAATACCATTGAAATAAATAAAACACCTTAAAATGGTGTTTACAAAAATTAAAAACTGCTTTTATTCTAGCCGAAATAAAAACAAATAAGACTTTCTGCAGAAGAAAAAATATTATAGAAAATATTGTGAAAAATCCCTTGCTCTATTAAACATTCATTCATTCATTTTCTTGTCGGCTTAGTCCCTTTATTAATCCGGGGTCGCCACAGCGGAATGAACCGCCAACTTATCCAGCAAGTTTCATCTCTGGGAAACATCCACACACACACACACACACTACGGACAATTTAGCCTACCCAATTCACCTGTACCGCATGTCTTTGGACTGTAGGGGAAACCGAAACACCCGGAGGAAACCCACGCAAAGCCAGGGAGAACATGCAAACTCCACACAGAAACACCAACTGAGCCGAGGTTTGTACCAGCGACCCAGCGACCTTCTTGCTGTGAGGCGACAGCACTACCTACTGCGCCACTGCCTCGCCCTATTAAACATCATTTGGGAAATATTAAAAAAAAAAAAAAAAAAAAAAAAAATCACAGGAGAGTTTTTGACTCTGACTGGGGCTGCATCCGAAATCTGAAGCCGCATACCTCCATCCTATACAGTACAGGGTGGGCCATTCATATGGATACACCATAATAAAATTAGAATTTTTGGTGGTATCAACATCCTGTTTGTGGCACATTAGTATATGTGAGGGGGCAAACTTTTTAAGATTGGTGGTGACCATGGTGGCCATTTGGAGTCGGCCATCTTGGATCCAACTTTTGTTTTTTCAATAGAAAGAGGGTCATTTGACACATCAAACTTATTGGGAATTTCACAAGAAAAACAATGGTGGGTTTGGTTTTAATGTACCTTTATTCTATCATAAATTATTTACAAGTTTCTGACCCCTTATAAAATGTGTTCAATGTGCTGCCCATTGTGTTGGATTGTCAATGCAACGCTCTTCTCCCACTCTTCACACACTGATAGCAACACTGCAGGAGAAGTGTCAGCACAGGCTTCCAGTATCCGTAGTTTCAGGTGCTGCACATCTTGTATCTTCACAGCATAGACAATAAAGGTAGTGTGGCCATTCTTCATCAAAGGAAACCTCAAGGCCACTGGATATTTTAAATATACTGGATAAAAATTGCTACATGATGATGTGTTTCCCTCTTTAAGCACTGAAGCTGGCACGTTCCCTGAGTTTTTCCAGCAAGATGATGCGCCAGCAAATTATGTGTGTCAGGTCCGAGCATTCCTAGATGAACAGTTTCCTGAAAAGTGGATTGGTTGTTGTGGGCCAGCTGAATGGCCCTCAAGGTTTCCCAATCTGACCCCCTTAGTCTTTTATCTTTGAGGTTATCTGAAGGCAATTGTCTATGGTGTGAAGATACAAGATGTGCAGCACCTGAAACTACGGATACTGGAAGCCTGTGCTGACACTTCTCCTGCAGTGTTGCTATCAGTGTGTGAAGAGTGGGAGAAGAGGCTTGCATTGACAATCCAACACAACAGGCAGCACACTGAACACATTTTATAAGTGGTCAGAAACTTGTAAATAACTCATAAACAAATAAAGATACGTTAAAAGCAAGCACACCATTGTTTTTCTTGTAAATTCCCAATAAGTTTGATGTGTCACATGACCCTCTTCCTATTGAAAAAACAAAAGTTGGATCCAAGATGGCCGACTTCAAAATAGCCACCAAGGTCAACACCCATCTTGAAAAGTTTGCCCCCTCACATATACTAATGTGCCACAAACAGGACATTAAAATCACCAACCATTCCCATTTTATTATGGTGTATCCATATAAATGGCCCACCCTGTAGTACACTATCCCATGATGCCCCGCAAGAATTCATGAATGGGTGTGAAGCGACGCAACTGAAGCAAGTAGGTCACGTGACCATGACAAAATGGCAGATGTAGTACATCAGAGTTCCATTCATACTACTCTCATTCATACTGTATGGAACATACTTTTCTGACGGCTAAATAGTAAATTCAAATGCAGTACCCACTAAGTAGTATTAGTCAATTTTTGACGCAGCCTGGTATGACCATGAATGGGGGAAAGTGCAAAGCTCAGTATGGCCGCCACAACGAAGCAAGTTCCACCTTCCTTTTGAATTAGCCAATCGCCAGTCTGTATAGCTACGTAGTTCTGTAGGGGGAAGAGTCTGTACAAATGTGCTTGTTTGTTACGGTAAGCCCTGCTGTTTGTCGGTAACTGTGTGTCTACATTGATTTTGATAGGAGAAAAAAAACAGACAACACATCCCATCACATGTCCACTTGTTAAGAAGAGCATCTCGTTTATCATACGCCACGACTTAACAAGCGGATCTCGTGTCCTTCCAGTGTCGTCCTCCAGTGTTTCCACAAGGTTTGGTCTCCGTTATTGCAGGCTGCATCTGAAACTGCATACTTTCCTAGTATATAGAATGTTGAAAACAGTATGCAAGCAGAGTAGTATGTCCGCGGGTAGGTCATGTGATGATCACAACTGGTAAATACTCAAACTCCAATACTCATACTACTCACGTTCATACTATATCGAATGTACTTTTCTAAAGGTAGTGGAGGAAATTCAAATTCAAGTGTTATTTCCACAACAAACTTGTTTCTCCCTGTGTAGTTTGCTTCAATCGGTCACTTTAAAGGTGGCATTTAATCACAACAGCAGCAGAATGTTAAACAGGACAAATGATCTTCGTAGGTGCTAAATCCGCTAATTGCTCTTCGCTAAGTGTACTTGTTAGCACTGCTGGTCAGGCAAAAGGACTGGAATGATTCACACTGGACACTAATGACGGGTTGCAGGCAAACACAACTGCTTGTGTGTTTGATTACAAATGATACCATTTTTATTATGTATTTTATATAATTGTTTTAAATGTATAGCTTATATTTCAATGTTTGTATTATTTAAAAATGGATTATATGTAATATGACAAAAAATTTATAATAATAATAATGTTTAGTAAAATTCTACAATATAAAATAATAAGCTGTATTGTTTATTATATATTTTATTATTTAATTTGACTGTTTATAATGCATTTTTGTTTATTTATATTTTGAAATATAACTATTATATAAAATGCATAACAAGCTGCATTATCTACAATGAAATAATTTACAACATTAATAATGTATTACACATGTCGTTTTTTATTATGAATATACATTCTTTTCCAATTAATTAATAGCAATAATTGTAATGTTAATTATGTTAGGTAAAATTCTACAATATAAATTTATTGGATGCATTGTTTATTATTTATTGTATTATTTAATATTATTGTCTGAAATGCATAATTTAAGTTTATATTCATATGTATGTTTTAAAATATAACTATTATATAATAAATAAATTAAATTAGTAATAAAATAATAATAATAATCTGCATTTATTTACAATCTAAAATAATTTGCATCATTAATAATGATTATTAATTACAAATATTACAAAATAATAACAAAAATGTTGGACTGTTAATGTACTTAATTTCCATATTAATTCAAATATAATAATAATGAAGATAATAATAATAATAATAATAATAATAATAATAATAATAATAATAATAATAATAATAATAACAATTTAAATATTAATAAAAATAATAATAATGGTTGGGAAAATTCTACAATATAAATTAATAATAATATGTGTTGTTTAATATAGTTTTTTATTATTTATCTAAAATATTTACATCAATAATATATTACATACATACATATATATATATATATATATATATATATATATATATATATATATACATACATACATACATACATACATACACACATATACATACACACACACACACACACACACACACACACACACACACACATATATATATATATATATATATATATATATATATATATATATATATATATATATAAAATTATTATTATTATTTTTAATATTATTATTATGTATTCAAATTTCTTATTAATAGTAATAATAATAATAATAATAATAATAATAATAATAATAATAATAATAATAATAATAAAAAATTTCCCAGTGAAGGGTTGCAGCTGGAAGGGCACCCGCTGTGTAAAACATATGCTGGATAAGTTGGCGGTTCATTCTGCTGTGGCGACCCCAGATTAATAAAGGTACTAAGCCAAAAAGAAAATTTATAATAATAATAATAATAATAATAATAATAATAATAATAATAATAACAATAATAATAATAATCTGTCTATATACATAACTTATAGTAATAATAAAGCTGCCAATTTACTACATATCCAAATATTTTTTAACTGAAATATAAACTGTGAGTGTCGAGATGTAATCGGTTTGATCTGGAAGCTCCAGGGAAGTATAATCTGTAATAATTAAGAGAGAGCAGAAGTGCTGATGTCAGATCAGTTTTAACCTTTTCTATCCTGATGAATATGGATGATGAATACGGAGGATCTGCAGACGTTTCAAATATCAGGCCAGAGCAGACCACGTGATCAACACTGTCATCAATGAGGAGAATGAGCTGCAGCACACTATCAACATGTGTGTGTGTGTTCGTGTTTTTGTGACATAACAGGACACAAATCTATATAATGAGAAGGGTATTACACAGGTAATACAAAAAGGTGGTGAAATATGAGGACATTGGTGATGTCCTCATTTCTCAAAATGCTTATAAATCCCACAGAATGAGTTTACACAGTCTCATGTGATGGTTGAGTTTAGGGGTAGGGTGGGGTGAGGGCAATACAATATATAGTTTGTGCTGCATAAAATGGAAACCTATGTAATGTACCCACTTTTTACAAAAACAAACATGTGTATGTGTGTGAATGTGTGTGTGTGTGTGTGTGTGTGTGTGTGTGTGTGTGCCTTGAAGTCCTCCTGTTGTGGAAAAGTCTAAACAGTACATATAATAATATTATTATTATTAATCATAATAATAATAAACATATAATCTAAAATAATATAATTTATATTCAACTACTGTATTGCATATATATATTATTGCAATATAATTTATGATTATATTATTGTAATAATAATAATCATAACATTATTATTAAATCAAGTAACCCATATAACCCCATAATTTATAAATTATTTATTGTATCTTTAATTTAGTATTTTATTTTATGACCTTCGTCGAACAGCCAAATGTTTAATAATGATAATGATAATAATAAGATAATAAGCATGAACATATAATTATATATATATATATATATATATACACACATATACATATGTTATTGTAATATAATTTATTATTATATTAAAATAATAATAAATATTATTAATTTATTATTATTATTATTAATAATAATAATAATAATAATAATAATATTAATATTATTACAACTACTGTTTATTATAATAATAATAATACAAAGTATTATTATTATTATTATTACTACTATTATTACTATTATTATTTACATAAATATTAAATCAAGTAATCTATATAACCCCATAATTTATAAATAATTTATTGTATCTTTAATTTAGCATTTTATCATATGATCTTTGTCAAACAGCCAAATGTTTAAAAATAATAATGATAATAAGCATAAACATATAGTCTAAAATTATATAATTTATAATTAACTATAGCATTATATATATATATATATATATATATATATATATATATATATATATATATATATATATATATATATATATATATATATATATATATAATTGTAATATAATGTATTATAATAACAATTATTATTATTAATTTACTATTAATATTATTATTATTATTATTATTATTATTATTACAACTACTGTTATTTATAATAATAATGATGATAATAATAATAATAATAATAACAACAACAACATTAATATTAAATCAAGTGATCTATATAACCCCATAACTTAAAAATAATTTATTTTTTCATTAATTTAGCACTTTATCATATGATCTTTGTTAAACAGCCAAATGTTTAATAATAATATTAATAATCATTGTTATAATAAGCAGCAGCAGTAGATGTAAGCATTCTGTCTATTAAGTCTTGGAGTAAATCACGCTCAGTGTAAAGCGGCAGGGATTAAAAACAGACCGTTTATCAGCTCTTCAGCTCCACATATGGGGGATTCAGCAGTTTTAGAGTAAGAGAAAAGCCTCAAACACACATAGTTACAGTAAAAGTGGAGCAAACAAAGCTAAGCGGCTCGTCCCGCTGCAGACCGTCCAATTACTGGATGAAAAATGGCTGAAGCTGATGGTGTCCCGATCGATCAGAGTCTGGAAAACTCCTGACCCACATACAGCAGACCGGCACACGCAAAAACTACACCAACCGAGGTTAAGCTGGATTTTCCTGCTGCATTTCATGTGCAATTTACAAAGTCAAGATGCAAAGACTTACAGTATTGTCCAGTGATGAGCGTGCCGGACGGTTATGAACTTTAAGCTGATTAAAAAAATAAAAAAAAACAATAAAACAAGTGATGGAAAAACTAAATGGAGGAAGAGAGGATGATGCAGTTACAGATGAGCGACAGAAGAACATAGTTTCCTTTGCTTGCATGTTGCATTTCTATTTATCTAATGCTGTCTGTTATGTGAGCAAAGTGAAACAAGCAGGTATACAACAAAAACTGTATTTTTAAAAACAAGCAAATTATGTTTTATGTAACATAAAGAAAATAAAATCTGGATTTTTTTTTATGTTTTAGAAAAAAACTATATACTTATATTTGTTATATAAACTTTACATGTTGTGTTAAATATAGTTGAAGTCAGAATTATTAGACCCCTTCAAATTTTTTTAATCTGTATAGAATCGTCTTGAAAAATATCTATTAAAATATTATTTACAGTCATCAAGGCAAAGATAAAATAAATTAGTTATTAGAGATGAGTTATTAAAACTATTATGTTCAGAAATGTGTTGAAAAAATATGCTCTCTGTTAAACAGAAATTGGGGATAAAATAAACAAGCGGTCTAAAAATTCAGGGGGGCTAATAATTCTGACTTCAACTGTATATATATATATGTGTGTGTGTGTGTGTGTGTGTGTTTTTTATATAATGTATATGTTGTTATATATACTTTAAATGTTCATATATATAGATGTTGTTATATGTACTTTACAGTTGAAACCAGAAGTTTACATACACTGTATAAAAAGGCACATAACCATTTAAAAAAAGTCAGATGTTTATGTGACTAAACTTTTTCTCTTTTAGGTAAGTTAGGATTATCACATTTGTTTCTGTTTTGCTTAGTAGCAGAATAATGAGAGAGATATTCACCCCAAGCTCATTCTGAAAACCCAGTCCCACGGTCGTTTCTGGAGACCGCAATTTCGGTTTGCCTGAGGTACGTATGCCTGCATTTAATTTTTTTTTTAAGCGAACGCTATAGGGCGGTGTGACGGCGTTTCTTTTCGAGCTCACCGGCTGATAGCTTACTTCTGTGTGGAGGGCTTTCGCGAGTTTCGAGTTGGCTGCGATGACGGCAGGTTCGAGTCAGGGGAAGAGCGGTTCCAGAAATCAGGTAAGACAAAAACAGAATCCAAAAAAAAAAAAGTAACAGGATGAAAATGAGGTGAAATCCGAAAATGTGGTCAAAATCAACAAGCCAGAATCAACAAACAAGCCAAATTACAATTTGCGAAATTGCACTGGGAAAAGACTAATTCTTGGAGACATGTCCTGTGGTCTGATGGAACTAAGATTGAACTGTTTGGCCATAATGACCAGTGTTACATTTAGAGGACAAAGAGGAAGCTTACAAGGCTAGGAACACCATCCAAACTGTAAAGTATGGGGGCTGCAGCATCATGTTGTTTTGCTGCAGGAGGGACTGGTCCACTTCACAGCATAGATGGCATCATGAAGAAAGAACATTATGAAGAAATACTAATGCAACATCTCAAGACATCAGCCCGGAAATTAGAACTTGGCCATAAATGGGTATTCCAAACAGACCATGACCCGAAGCATACTGCCAAATTAGTTAAAGTGTGCTTTAAGGACAACAGAGGGAATGTGTTGGAGTGGCCATCACAAAGCCCTGATCTCAATCCTACAGTACAGACAATTTGCGGGCACAGTTTAAAAAGCTTGTGCGGGCAAGAGAGCCAACAAATCTGACTCAGTTACATCAATTCTGTCAGGAGGAATGGGCCAAAATTCCTGCAAACAATAGTGAGAAGCTTGTGGAAGGATACCCAAAACATTTGACCAGAGTTATACAGTTTAAAAGCAAAACTAAAAAAAAAAATACCAATGAAATGTGTGTAAACTTTTGAGTGTCTAGAAATTAATAAAAAATTCTCAAAAAAAAAAAAAAAACAATTATCTTATTATTCTGGAATTTAGCAAATGTAAATGATTTAGGTAATCCTAACGGACCAAAAATAGTAAACGTTTAGTATGATTTACCATCCGACAAAAAAATGGGTATGTTCCTTTTTTTAAGAGTGTATGTAAACTTCTGTTTTCAACTGTATATGCGGTTATATATGTTGTTTTAAATACTTTATATGCTGTTATATAAACTTTAGGTTTAATTTAAGTTTAAATTTTAAGTTTAGATTTCTTTCATCTGTTTTAAAATTGTAAAAATTACAAACAACATGTGTATAGTATATTTATAATATACACTGACTTGCCTAATTACCAACTTGCCTAATTAACCTAGTTAAGCTGATTCACTTTAAGCTAATGAACCTGGTTAAGCCTTTAAATGTCACTTTAAGCTGTATAGAAGTGTCTTGAAAATATCTAGTCAAATATTATTTACTGTCATCATGACATAGAAAAAAGAAATCAGATATTTTCAGAAATCATTATTAGAAATGAGCTATTAAAACTATTAAGTTTAGAAATGTGTTGAATTTCCGTTGAATATATATATATATATATATATATATATATATATATATATATATATATATATATATTATACATTTCTTCACTTATATATACTCCTCATTAGTGCGCAGTAAAAAGTGTCTTTTAACATTTGACTTTCCTCTTTGACGTCATTATATTTCCTTCTACTGAAACCCCACTGTCCCATTAGACACATAAAACCCCTTTTATTCCATTTCATGTTGCCTTACATTCTAGTTTTGCGTTTTTAGGGAATTATTTGCACTGTATATTTTTAACAACTTTCTTTCTTTTATTCCCGCACTTGACCCAGTTCCATATGCAGATCCGCTGTTTTCCCCACAGCTCTGAAATCAGCCGAAACACACAGATCTTCCTGTTTTTGGCCATAGTGTGTGTCTGAATGGGTGCGTTCTCAAAGGGACGCGAGTGTGTTTGTGTGTTTGACGATCAAAGCTTCACTCGTGCACCTCTGCTCACTTCTGAAGCCCACAGAGACATACGCACACACACACACACACACACACACACACACACACACACACACACACACACACACACACGGGTTGATTTCATATTATGTTTCATTAATATTCTGTGAGGCGATACAGTGGCGCAGTAGGTAGTGCTGCCGCCTCACAGCAAGAAGGTCGCTAGTTCGAGCCTTGGCTGGGTAGGTTGGCGTTTCTGTGTGGAGTTTGCATGTTCTCCCTGCGTTCCTGTGTGTTTCCCGTGGGTGCTCCGGCTTCCCCCTCAGTCCAAAGACATGCAGTACAGGTGAGTAAGTGTGTATAGATGTTTCCCAGAGATGGGTTGCAGCTGGAAGGGCATCCGCTGTGTAAAACATGTGCTGGATACGTTGGCGGTTCATTCCGCTGTGGCAACCCCAGATTATTTAAAGGGACTAAGCCGAAAAGAAAATGAATGAATGAATTCTCTGTACTCTTGTCTCTCACAAACAGACAAATACACGCACATAGGCACTCACGCAAATATACGGAGACACATATGCACGCTCACACACATACACGTACACTGTAATGGGTGTTAGTGAGTGTGTGTGAGATTAGCATGAGCAGATGTAGTTTTGGACTGATGTGTGTGTGTGTGTGTGTGTGTGTTGAGGATTTTCAGTCAGTCTCTGTCAGCTTCTGCTCAGAAATGCTTCATAAGCATCTTTCATAAGCCGAGCGTATAACACACACACACACACAGCACACTGTAAAATCACACATTACTTCACTTCAAGAGCCACAAATATACACACATATTTAAAATCATGTCGAATGTGTTGGATAATGTTGTTGCTAGCATGAATTAGCATGTCATTAGCATGTTACTGCCATTTCTAACATTCTTAGCACGTATACATTTACATATACACACATTTACATATATGTGCGTTTGTGTGTGTGCGGATGGATGGATGATAGATAGATAGATAGATAGATAGATAGATAGATAGATAGATAGATAGATAGATAGATAGATAGATAGATAGATAGATAGATAGATAGATAGATCCTTGTGTATTACTCCACCCACATACAGCAACAAGCAGAGGACACTCTACAGACAAATATTGCTGCTGTTGGGCAACATAATGTACTTTTGAGACTTTTTTAGTCGAGGATGTAGTTGTTTAGATAACAACTATGTCGTTTATTTAAGGATAGTGCCTATTTTAAAATGTTTATAATTTCTGAGAGACAGCGCGCCGATGGCCATAGATGAATTACCAACCTATATCACACATGATGTCACACGGGTTGCAAAAAGAGACCACTGGCAATAGTAAACATGTGGTGTTGTGCGGTAGGATGCCACATTCGAGTCCAAAAATAGAAAACTTAACTTTTACCGTGCACCACACTGCTTTTAACGCCAATAGCAGACGTCTTTGGCTAAAAGGGAGCTGAATGAAGTGACGACCTAATTAAAAATGCTGAACTCTGCAATTGTCATGTTATATCAGGTAAGTTCGCGCTATGCTGAATCATTAACATTACTAACTTTTGATTGCACCAATGATTTCAGCGTAAACAGTTAAAAATGTTGTTTACATACACGAATATGTACACGAACTGTTCTATAAACGCAATATCACACTCGTAGCAGTGCGATGTTGCTGTATATTAGCTCTGTAGGGACACTAAGGCACAACGCATGCCTACCACCAGTGCCGTTATACAGCCACATCACACTGCTACTCGTATGATGTGCTTGCGTATAAAATATATATATAAATAAATGCAAAAATGCATTTTATGACCAAAGTTTTTGCTAGATAAAATATAAGTATATTATTATGTAATATTTTAAAATAATAATCATTTTAAATAATCATAAAAATAAAAAGCATTTACTCCATTAAAGTTTCATTTTAAATCAGACCAAATTAATTTGATCAAATTATATTACATAAATGGGAAACACAAAATGGTTTCTTTTTTATTTTATTTTATTTAATGTAAAATGTTAGTTGCATTTAGGTTTTATATTTGCCTACATATTAACATAAAAAAAACTCCATTTACATTTTAATATTGTTGTGATTCCATTCTACCCATTTTTTGTACATTTTATTAACATGTAAATGCTGGATTATTAAATAGTTATTGTGGAATGGTAAATACTTTATTAAACTTAATTAAAATAAGAATTAAATATACAGTTGAAGTCAGAATTATTATCCCCCTTTGATTTTTTTTCTTCTTTTTTTTTTAAATATTTCCAAAATTATGCTTAACAGAGCAAGGAAATTTTCACAGTATGTCTGATAATATTTTTTTTTTCTGGAGAAAGTCTTATTTGTTTTAATTTGGCTAGAATAAAAGCAGTTTTTAATTTTTTAAAAAACATTTTAAGGTCAATATTATTAGCCCCTTCAAGCTATATTTTTCTGATAGTCTACAGAACAAACCATCAACATACAATAACTTGACTAATTACCCACCTAGTTAACCTAATTACCCTAGGTAAGCCTTTAAATGTCACTTTAAGCTTTATAGAATTGTCTTGAAAAATTTCTCGTCAAATATTATTTACTGTCATAATATCAAAGATAAAATAAATCAGTTATTAGATATGAATTATTTAAACTATTATGTTTAGAAATGTGTTGAACAAATCTTCTCTCTGGAAAAAAAAAGAATTGGGGAGAAAAATGATCAGGGGGGGCTAATACTTCTAATACTAATACTTCTGACTTCAACTATATATTTATATATATTTAGTGGTTAAATGGGGGGTGTGGGGGTTGTGGGAGTTTCCCATGGCCCACACATTTAGCGTGCGCCCAGAGACTTTTCATCCACGAGACCAAATCCCAACCACCCCCACCCCACGCTCTTCACTTTCATCCGCGAATCTGCTGTGTAAAACATATGCTGGAATAGTTTGCAGTGGATTCCGTTGTGTTGACCCCTGATTAATAAAGGGACTAAGCCGAAAAGAATATGAATGAATGAATGAATGAATAAATGAATGAATGAATGAACATCTTTATGTTGATAAGAACAGAAACAAAACATGCCTGATAAAAGCAGCTGTGGTAACTTGTTGCTTCCTAAAAGCAATGAGATTTCCTCCACACCGCTCCCACTGACCTCTGGCCCGTTTCCAGATAATCTGGGTCAGATCCAGAAATCAGTAAACAGGAAAGTGTGGCGTTCCAGCGGGACTCTTTTTGATTTGCATATGCTAAACCCACAGTTAAACATGTATAAAGCACTGCTCCTCATCAATGCTGAATGGCAGTGCTTTCTCCAGAGAGAGACCCGCCATCGACACCAAACACGCACACACACACGAAAATAAAATAAAATCTCTAAAAAAAAAACTTCCTCAAGTCTGAACTCAAATCCCTGACGGGCATCTGCTACTGTATGGCGGGCTCTATAATGACATTCAGAGATGGCAGAAACACGGCGTTTATCTGTGAGGAAACGCGGCAGCAGAGAATTACAGCGCTCTGGAAAAAGTGCTGTTTGAACGCTTCAGAAACACAGAAACAGGTGTTTTCAGAAGTTTGATTCAGCCGAGGGTTGAAGCCCAACTCAATGTTAATGAGATAAACCCTCAGAGTGGCTTATCTGGTTTTGGCGCTGGAGCCTGAATTAACAATAAATAAATAATAATGCTAAAACTGTTTCTGCTTTTCCCAGTGGTGCTGGAGTTTCTGCCATGTTTTCTGCTTCTGGAGGCTCAGCGCAGGAGGAGGCCGTTTTTTGTTTTGTTTTGTTGTGTTTTGTGTGTGTGTGTGTGTGTGTGTGCAAAAGAAGGTTTTAAAATATGCCTCTTAATTTGATTGTATGTTTCTTACTCTTAAAGGGCCATGAAACCCCCTCGTTTCAGCAGGGTGTTTTCACACCTCTACTTTGGAAAAAGTCAGAAAAGAGGGCGTGTCCAGCTCTGTTTAGGGGGGAGTGTCGGAGGAAGTAAAGAGGCTTGGTGTGGGAGTGTCTATTTGGGTGCGCTGAATTTCCGAGTCAAAACACACACCCACAGCGGACAATGTGACTGTGTTTACATGGACATCTGTAGTCGAATTATTTGCCAGATTATTAAATGGTGGACTTTAACTGCAGTTTGGCTCTTTCATTCAGGGAATTCATTCATGCCCCTCCCGACAAACGAGATATTTGAGTCGAGGACCTGCTCCAAGCGTGTATTTTTCATGCAATGTTTGATACCGCACGGCGAATGAGAGAAAAAAAAACTCAGCATTTCCCGGAAACTTAGATACACACGGCAGGTAGCGTCAGAAAGCCGCGTGTGTTATTCCGGTCACTAAATGCAGTGAAAGCCCTACACGAGGTTAAGGTTTGGTTGTGGTGCTAACATGTTTACACTCGGTGCAATAGTTAACTTAGTTCGATACGAACAAACTGAATAAACAAAGAGCAGTGGTCGCTCACTTACCAAATCTGTAGAGACAGGACAATCACCAGCAACTAGAGCCGCGTCTTTATTAAGAGAAGACTACAAGCGAATCCAGATCTCAGCGTTTGCAGATGAGAACAGCTCTCAGGTAAACAATAATCCTCCTTAGACACGTAAGTTATTGTTGTCAAGCCTTGCCTACACTGTTAATCCACACGTGACGCCAGCTGCGCTCTCACAGAGAGAAAATGAAAACGAAACTTAACTGCAGCAAACTATAAAAGCAACACTTCACGCTTGTTTTGCCAACACAACGTGGCGTCTCTGCCGTCTACACTCTGACAGTAATGAATATTAATGAAGTTGCCAATAGAGCGCGCTGATTGGTTTGAACCAAGCCTTACTCATGCATTAATGCATCACACTGTAAGACGTAATAAGACTCACTCTGGTACAGACGTCCAGTCTGCACGCTGGAATACACGCTTTTATGTCATGACCGTGACGCAGCTTCAAAAATTCGTTTCAAACAGGAAGTACGAATTTGCTTGAAATAACGCAAAAACAACCAATTTACACTTTTTAGTGAAATATAGGTGTCCTAATAGTGTTTTTAGCAGTGTGGGACACATATACGACTGTCAACAGCTCAAAAAAATGTGTTTTGGTGTTTCGTGACCCTTTAAGGTAGCATTTTTTGTTCTTGATTTTTTCAACAAGGCATTTGCACCGACAGAACTGCCGCTCACTGGATATTTTCTCTTTTTCAGACCACTCTCTGAAAACCCTAGAGATTTGTGCATGAAAATCCCGGTAGATCAGCAGTTTCTGAAATACTTAGAAAAGCCAAACACCAACAATCATGCCACATTCAAAGTCACTTAAATCACCTTTCTTCCCCATACTGATGCTCGGTTTGAACTGCAGCAGATCATCTTGACTATGTCTACATGCCTAAAGTGCATCGAGTTGCCGCCATGTGATTGGCTGATTAGAAATTTGTGTTAACGAGCAGTTGGACAGGTGTACCTAATAAAGTGGCCGGTGAGCGGTATGTTTAACTTGTTCACTGTGTTCGATAAGAGATTTAATATTGTATTTAATAATAAATAAATGTTTACTTCAACATTCTTATAATTTTAGCAGCAATAATATATAACATGATATTTACAAAAAAATACAATAACATTTTACCAAAAACTGAATAAATCTCACATTTTTTTCCTATGGCTAAAATTCAAATTATGATTAAGAAAAAAAAAACATCTTTGATTTCATGTTGCCTTAAAAGCCAGCGAGCCTTCGTAGTGTTCAGTCCTAATCATCATTAACGTCTTTATTTCTAGCAGCCTGTGCTACTATACGTGTCCCTCACTTAGGCTTTGTCTTAATCCATTATTACACATGCTTTCGGTAATCATGGTTTTATCGAGGTTAAGCATTAAAATACAAACAGAGCGGCTCTCGTCCAATCAGGCGCTGCGGAGGAGTGAAGCTCAGGCACTTCCTGTCGCTCTGCCGCCCACTAATCTGCTGTCATGTGTGTGTGTGTGTCCGGAAAACACACAGCATTTAATACAGCAACACTGAACATCTCAACCACTTCTGAACATAAGACTTCACTTCATAACACAAGACTCAAAAACACGGCTTTTACAAGCACCTGTCCAGTCTGACCTCTTATGAAGTGTTATTTCAGACTAAATGCAAAGAAAACATACAAAATACAACTTTAAGTGTTTATTTGTCAAGTTGTGTCTGTAGATTTTAAATACAAAACCTTTTTTAAAGGCAGTTTTGTCAAAAATGAGTCATGAATCTCTACTTTTACAGATCAAACAGCACAGTCTTATGCATATTTGTAGTCTAAAGGTTTTACTGAAGAGTATGTTCATACGTTTGCAACCTTTTAATGTTACGGATAAATTCAAATGAACCCATGTATAAGTCCTAAAGTACAACCACACTGATTCACTAAAAAGAACCTGTTCATGGGACTCATTTGTTTGTGAATTAGGCTACTCTGAGTGTACTGTATGTCTTTGATTCTTACAAAGAACCAGTTTAAACGAGTCAGCTGTGTGTGAATCAAACCACACCGAATGTTCAAATTTTTTTATAGTTTATTAGAGTCATTACACTCTAGTTGCAACTTCATGTAATTGATACTCAAAAAAAAAAAAAAAAGTGTTCATAAGCATCATTGTTTGTGAAATGAACTCTGGGTGTGCTGTATGTTTTTGATTCTTATAAAGAATCAGTTCAAAAGTGTCAGCTGTTTGTAAATCAAACCATATTGATTAATTCATTTTAAAAAAAGCAAAAGAAAATGGTTTGTTAGAGTCTTTTGCGCAATTGTTGCACTTTTAGATATGTTTGATTCACTAAAAAGAACCAGTTCATGAGAATCATTTGTCATCGAGTTGGACTACTTTGAGTGTACTGTATGTTTTTGATTCTTACAAAGAACCAGTTTAAAAGAGTGAGCTGATTGTGAATCAGACCACACCGAATGTTAGATTTTTTTTTATAGTTTATTAGAGTCATTCACACTCTGGTCTCAATTTTATGTAATTGTTACTCAGAAAGAACAAGTTCATAAGCGTCATTTGTTTGTGAAATGAACTCTGGGTGTGCTGTATGTTTTGATTCTTACAAAGAACCAGTTCAAAAGAGTCTGTTTGTGAATCAGACCACACTGATTGATACATTAAAAGAAAGTGGTCTGTTCAAGTCATTTGTACACTTGATAATTGTTTATGCATTTGATTCACAAAAAGAACTAGTTCATAAAAGTTTGTTTGTGAAATGAACTCTGGGTGTGCTGTATGTTTTTGATTCTTATAAAGAATCAGTTCAAAAGTGTCAGCTGTTTGTAAGTCAAACCATATTAATTGATTCATTTTAAAAAAGCAAAAGAAAATGGTTTGTTAGAGTCATTTGCACACTTGTTGCACTTTTAAATATGTTTAATTCACTAAAATGAACCGGTTCATAGAGTCATTTGTTTGTGAATTGGACTACTCCAAGTATGCTGTATGTTTTTGATTGTTACAAAGAACATGTTCAAAAGAGGCAACTGATTGTTAATCAGACCACACCGAGTGTTAGATTTTTTAAAAATAGTTTGTAAGAGTCATTTGCAGACTGGTTGTAATTGATTCACAAAAAGAACAAGTTCATAAGAGTCATTTGTTTGTGAAATAAACACGGGGTGTGCTGCATGTTTTAGTGCTTTTGAATCTTTCAAAGAATCAGTTCAAAAGTGTCAGCTGTTTGTGAATCACATTGAATTCTCCATTCAAAAATTTTAAAAAATAAAAATAGTTCATAAGAGTGATTTGCATATTGGCTGCACGTTTATGTGTTTCATTTCCTAAAAAAAGAACCAGTTCAAAAAGTAATTTCTTTGTGAATTACGTCCAACAGATTCACTAAAAGAACCAGTTTGTTTGTTGGTGAATTGGAGTTCACTGAAAACAGTGAATCACTGTATGTGATTCACCAGGAGGAACTGGTTCACTAGAGTCATCTCTTCGTGAATCAGACTGCACATAATATGCTGTAACTGATTCTTTAAAAGAATCGGTCATGCTTTTATGCAGCCATTTGATTCACTAACATAACTAGTCTCTAAAGAGTCATTTCCTTGTGAAAACGACCGAACTAGATATGCAGTATTTGATTTATTAATAATAAATGTATTACTAAAGTCATGCCCTATAAAGTGATTCACTAAAAATAAGCCAGTTGTCCGTGATTTGAACTGTGCTTGTAATGTGTTTTCGCATCTCGTAAAGGCATATAAAACATGTTGTCCAGTCCTCATTTTGTTTGTAGTAGCCTTTTTTTTCAAACGGCGCTCAATTCATACTCCAAAATTACTAAAAATATGACTTCTTTTAACATTATTACACCGGAGATTCATTAGCACAGCAGTGAACACTAGCATGGAGTAATATATCAGTATTATCATACTCTTTCATTCTCAGCAATAACTAAAAAAGTGACATTAAAAATAAAGCGTAGACTTTCTCAGACATCAGTACACTCCTGTTTTGTTCCCTCACAGACTAACAGACTCCTTTACCTCATGATGAACGCAGATAATCAGCTTGTGAGAGCAGCTCTTAACATCTGAAGAGCTTCATTCAATCCAGTGTTTCTCCAGTCCAGCATGTCTGCTGCGGTTGGAGCGTTATTATCATTCTCCTCCATTAGCGGACTCATTTACTCTCCATGCATCTCAGACCACGCTAATGTAATCCTCTCATGTGCGTCTATCCCAGGTTAGAGGTTAACACTCGAATTAAAGAACAACTTATGTGTTTCCATTTCTTGAAAAGGAGCAGAAGTCACACATAATTATTTTATGATAGCTACTTTTACACTGTGACATATCCCAACAAACAATTTTGTGTTTAAATAGACGTCTAAACACAATTGTCTTGGCTAAAACAAGGCTAAACTTAGGCTGTCAGTGAAAATCTAATAGACATCTAAGAATAGCCCAAAACTAGACTAGTCGTCAAATACAGACTTTTTATGTGTAGTCATTCTTTTAAAAACAAATAATGCTTGCTGGGATGTTACACGTTTCCAGTTAGTGACAAACATAGTTGGACTGACGTGATGCAATGTGACAAAAACATTTAAATTACAGCCATTCATTTAAATAATAAATTCTGCACTGCATGACCAACGAAATGGTAAGGGATATACGTTCACCGGCCACTTTATTAGGTACACCTTACTTGTACCGGATTGGACCACTGTTTGACTTCAGAGCTGCCTTAATCCTTCGTGGCGTAGATTCAACAAGGTACTGTAAATATTCCTCAGAGATTTTTCTACACATTGGCATGATAGCATCACACAGTTACTGCAGATTTGTCGGCTGCACATCCATGATGTGAATCTCCCGTTCCACCACATCTCAAAGCTGCTCTGTTTAGATCTGGTGAGTTTGGAGGCCATTTGAGTGCATTGTCATGTTCAAGAATCCAGTCTGAACCAAAATTCTGACCCGACCATTCGAATGTGGCAGCAGAAATCGAGACTCATCAGACCAGGCAACATTTTTCCAATCTTCTATTGTCCAGTTTTGGCCTTTTGTAGCCTCAGTTATCTGTTCTTAGCTGACAGGAGTCGCACCCGTTGTGGTCTTCTGCTGGTGTAGCCCATCTGCCTCAAGGTTGGACGTGTTGTATGTTCAGAGATGCTCTTCTGCAGACCTCGTTTGTAACAAGTGTTTATTTGAGTTACAGAGAACTGCTGCTCGCTGGATATTTTCTCTTTTTTGGACCATTCTCTGTAAATCCTAGAAATGGTTGTGCGTGAAAATCCCAGTAGATCAGCAGTTTCTGAAATACTCATACACAACAACAACCGTACCACGCTAAAAGTCACTTAAATCACCTTTCATCCCCATTCTGATGCTCGGTTTGAACTGCAGCAGATCATCTTGACCATGTCTACATGCCTAAATGCACTGAGTTGCTGCCATTTGATTGGCTGATTAGAAATTTGCATTGACAAGCAATTTAACAGGTGTACCTAATAAAGTGGCCGGTAAGTATATGTATATATATATATATATATATATATATATATATATATATATATATATATATATATATATATACACACACATACATACATATATATATATACATACATATATATATATATATATATATATATATACATACATATATATATATATATATATATATATATATATATATATATATATATATATATATATATATATATATATATATAAATAAATAAAGGTTTGCTAAAGTCATTTGCACACTGGCTGCATTTTGATGTATTTTTTAAGAGTCATATTTTTGTGAGTCATATTTATGTTTTACCTGTGCTGTATGATGTTTAAAGTTTTTGATTGAGCCTAAAAGGGTTAGCTGTTTGTGAATCAGACCACACTTAATGTTTGATACATTGAATAAAAATCTCCATTATAATAGGTTATAGCCTATCCTAATTAATACAAATTACACCTCTTTAACATTATTAAATGTACATAGAGTAGACTATTAAGTGACTGATGTTGTTGGACTGAATCCCAGTTCTGACTTTCATTTTTCAAACACATTGCTAGTTAGTTTATTTCACGATCTGAGGTGATCTATCTGCGGCTGCTTTTGGTAGTATACATGGTATGTAAAATCAGATAAGTAGCATTTAGCACTAAATAAACAAACAATCATTACCTGAGGTGATCTTTGTCATATGATGTTGTTTTGTTGTGACGTCGCAGAAATAAAAAGCGTTTCTGAAACAGAAATTTTGCACGTCTCTGTTTACGTCAAAAACTCCTTTTAACATTGAAATATAGCTTTGATTGCGTGTCGCGGAGTCTTGTCATGTAGTTGAGACACTGTGTTATCTGTTATGAGGTCTCGCTGTCATTTGAAGCTTTCTGTTACATGTGGAAGTACAGTATTTATTTCCTTTTATGTCGTACAGAAGTCAGTCAAAAAAAGAAGAAGTTGAGTAAATTGCTTTAAAGCTTTTGATTATATATTAGTTTTAAAGCATGTGAGGCTGAATGTTAGCTTACGAGTAAGGTTAAGGGGTGTCATAACTGTTAAATGACTTAAATGCATAGCCTCAACTGGCTTATTGCTTTATAAAATGACCCAATGATGACTCCATGTTCAATGGAAAATTTGTTTTATAACTAATTTGATTTGTGCTTTTAAAAATGTAAACCTAGGATGCGTTCCCCAAAACCATCGTTAGCCAACTAGCACAATCTGGAGATGAACCAAGTCAAATTTGGTAAAAACCATTCAGGAAAAGCAATGAATAGAAAAAAGATAATTTTCCAAACAATTTAGATTAGAAAATGACTTTGGGTTGTTGCACTCAACTCAACTCAAAACTTGTAGAGTCTGATGTTGAGACTGTCCTCTATCTCTGTGCCAAATTTCATTCCTTTAGCGCAGGTAATTTAATAGTTTGTGCCATAGGCATGGCTAGGTTGATTTTAGGGATCTTCAGCCTTCCAAAATTGTACTCAGCCACCCTAAAAATTTTTTAACCCCCCCCATCTCCAACTCGCTCCCACACCAGGCTTGTGCAAAGGAATTTAACATGACATCTAATCGAACTAAGGTACAATAGAGACATAACCTTGGTTTTCTAGATTTTTTTCACTGTTTTTCAGCAAAATTGATGTCAGTAGCATTAGCGCAAACATCAACTTATGCCTAGTTCAGACTGCGTGATTTTAGCCCCAATTTTGGCTCGCGGACAGGTTTAGAGAAATCGCCGACAAATGCCTGAAATCACAGGCAAATCGGTGCTCGTGCAGGTGAGTGACTATCACACAGTATGAACTATCAAAGACGCGATCTGAGAGAATCGCCGATGAGTCGCCGATGCCTGTGAGATATTTGGCATGCTAAATATCTGGAGCTGTCGGCGATTCAAATCATGCCGTGTCAATTGAGTTTTGACTGAAAATAACATCAGCGATCGCCTACAGCCAATGAGAGAGCAGCTTTCACTTGTGTGTGCGTGTGTGTATAACTGCTGCAGGCCAGCGGGAGGCTGGGGGAGAAGTTAAAAGCGCTCATTTTCGATTTATTTGGACCCACGATATGGAGGAAAAACTAGTGGAGGTTTGACAGGACTCAGGAGCAACCGTGTCTGTTTGACGTTTCATACAGAAAGAAATTAGTTTATTAGCAACGTTGAGGAGAAATTGCTAATTCCCTTTAAACCCAGGTGAGCAAACATGTACATGTTCTACCCCATTAAAGGCTTCTTTCTCATTATGTAGTCAATAACAAAAGATATACGACGCGTTTTTGGCTGTGAGACGTAGTTTGGATGAAGTTGTCGGCGATTCTTCCTATAGTAAAGTCATGCAATGTGAAAGTCCTTGTCACCGATCCATCTTGCAGTGTAAACAAAGCAGCGACGAAACACTAGCCCAGATAGTCAAGCAGTGTGAAAACATCTGTGACACGACTACTTGGAAAATCATGCAGTCTGAACTCGGCATTACACACCAAAATATAAACATAAGATTAAAATTCTGACGTTTTCTACCATGTCCTAAGATTTCATTTTAGGAGATGTGAAGTGTAAGATCAAGCCAACGCCGCAGAAAGTAATATTCAGAAGAGCGTCTCTATAAGGCTGCAAAACAGCAAAACTCTTCATCCAGACTCCGAAAGTCTCCATAAAACGATTGAGTGCTCCTGCTATCTGTTCCCCAACCGCCGATAAAAAGCAGCATTTTTCCAGCCGAGTGATCAGACCGCAGACCTGTGCGGCTCCTGGGACGTCAAACCTGCTGTAGGAACACTGCAAAAATGCTTCTCTTACTTAAAGTTTTTGTCTTGCTTCAGGTCCAAACATCTGAAAATTCCTAAATCAAGAAGCATTATGAAGACCAGCAAAGAAAAGTCTTGTTTTCAGAAATAAGAAGTCATTTACATTTAGTAGACATGTTTGTCCATGCGACTTACAAATGAGGAGGCATTTAGCGATTCAACAAGAAAAAGCAATATACTTGTTGACTTACTGGTCAAAAATGACCAGGGAACCATTTCAACAGCAGAAAAAAATAAGTGAAGTTTATTCATAAACTAATTTCGAGAGGATCACGCGCTTATGATTTATCACGGCCGGTCTCGCATTTGCTAATCACCATCTACCAATCATATGAGCCCTAAGCTACTATAAATAGCCACAGTTTTCAGTTCATTTTATCTTCGTTTGGAAGAAACCCCCCTCCTCCCCTATTCTCCTCCTTTACCTCTGATTGGGCGGCACGGCGGCCCAGTGGTTAGCACTGTGAGCCCCACAGCAAGAACACTGCCGGCCCTGGTTCCACAGGACTGGTGGGCGTTTCTGTGAGGAGTTTGTATGTTCTCCCCGTGTCCGCATGGGTTTTCCCCGGGTTCTCCGGTTTCCACACTGAAAAAAATGTTGCATGCAGAACTGTTGCAAACAATTTATTTGTGTTGAATTTAAACAAACAAATTAAGTTTAACAATGTTCAACTTAATTTGTTTGTTTAAATTCAACACAAATAAAATGTTTACAACCACTTAACGTAAAAAAATTGAGTAAATCCAAGGAATCATCTCTGAATAATTTTTTTCAGTGCACCCACCATCCAAAGACATTCAACATGCATAACAATCAAGCTTTTGACTAACCCCTTGTGTTCCCTTAGCTACCGCAGCAGGGGAGTTCTGAGATCCACCGAGCTCAGGCTCCCCTCTCTCTCTGCCAACGGGAGGAAGCCCCGGGCTCGAGGAGCCGTTGAGCTCGGGGCTCTCTCCCGGGACAGCATGCCAAACAAGCTTTTATAAATCATCAGCTGAGTGTGAACTCTTGAAACAATGCTTTTTAACATGAAGTTTGGTGTTTTTTTTTTGTTGTTTTGTTTATAAATGACCCTAACATTAGAAAAAAATTTATCAATTTCTATTTTCATGAAAACTGTACATACAGTATAGGGAACAATGACTGTCCTCTGGGTCAGTTGAAATCATTTTACATCACAAAAACTACAAGATTATGGAATTACCAGCAGATGTCACGTAATTCCACGTCATTCAAGTGTCTAAAAAAAGATTTTTATCAAATTAAATTCTTTTTTTTGCCTCTTTACTTTCTCCTTACTTTACTTTGACTCTTGACTTTACTCCTTTACTTTTGTGAATAAGGTAACGGTGTTGTATGCACTCCACTGAAGACATCCAATAGTCTTCATATTTCAAGAGTTCACACTTTGCTAATGATTTATACATAGCTTGTTTGGCATGCTGTCCCGGGGAGAGAGCCCTGAAATCAAGGGATCCTCGAGCCCAGGGCTCCCCCCCTTTTGCAGGGCGAGGGGAGATTGAGCTCAGATCTAATTATTTTATCAATAATATAAGCACATTTGGATGGTGGGAGGAAACCGTGGAACCTGGGGGAAACCCATGCGGTAACGGGGAGAACATGCAAACTCCACACAGAAATACTAGATGGCTCAGCGAGGACCCAACACCATTGGTATTCTTGCTGTGAGGCAACAGTGCTAGTCACTGAGCCACCGCACCGACCATTCTGGATAAAGGAGGAAGAAGGGGATGAGGGGGGTTTCTACCAGACGATCCTTGGATTGGAGGATCATGATTAGCTAATGTGGACCAGCTCGGTCAATCATGAGCACACGCTCCTCTCGAAATTAGTGTAAGAATAAAACTACTGATACTACTGCACCAATGAAAATAATTCTTCTTGGTTTAAGAATGTTTAGATATTTGGACTAGAAAGGAGACAAAAACTAAAAATTTGCAGTGAAGAATCCCTCGACACCACCAGCGCTGCGTTTTTTCCCGCATTCGCAGGCCACATGCCCAATGATCCCAATTCAAATGCAGCTCGGCGCTCGATCCCGCTGTCTAACATCTGAACTGGGCTGTTTTCTGAGCCGCTGTGTTTCTGACAGCGCAGACGACAGCTCTACTTCAACAGGGAGCTGAACTCATCTTTCCAGGGAAGAGCGTGTCGTCTCTGGAGGAGCGGCGCATCAATTTGCTGTCAGAGACGCCGGTGGGTCGGTGTCGTCGAGGCGCTTTTTGAGAGATAACGCAAGACAAGCAACTTATAGCGGCTCCTGCAGAGCACAAACAGGAGATGAGAGGCTGTGAACGAAACACTGCGGCCGCGGGTCCTGATGACAAAACATATGTCCAGCCCGGTGCATGCTGGGAGATATGAGGCTTTGTTTAACATATAATGCCAGACATTGTAATGTCAGACACCCAGCAGCCAAAACAGTCCTAATGTAGTTTAACGTGAGCTTTTGCAACTGATTAAAATCAAGAGTTTCTTTCAGGGGGCATCTGAATGTTTTGTATGTCGTGAGGATTTAAACGAGTTAAAGATGGCAATATTTTGCTTGAATATTGATGGACAACTATTAAATGTCCAAAACGGTATGGCTTTTTATTTTATTTTGTAGCAATCATATATTAGAGATCTAAACTTGATATAGGGGCTGCACGGTGGCGCAGTGGGTAGAACGATTGCCTGACAGCAGGAAGGTCGCTGGTTCGAGCCCTGGCTGGGTCAGTAGGCATTTCTTTGTGGAGTTTGCATGTTCTTCCCATGTTGGTTTCCTCCAAAAAAACATGTGGTATAGGTGAATTGGGTACGCTAAATTGTCCGTAGTTGCAGCTGGAAGGGCATCCGCTGTCAAAACATATGCTGGATAAGTTGGCGGTTCATTCTGCTGTGGCAACTCCAGCTTATTAAAGGGACTAAGCAAAAAAAATAATTAATTAATGAAAATAGGTATAAGAGAGATAGACATTATTTTCATTTTTGGTGCTCTTGGATTTGGTTTGTGATTTAATGTTGTTAAAATATGAACTGATTCTTTTAAACATTTATAATAATAATAATAATCATTAATCATATAAATATAAATATAAAATATTATATTATTAATACCAACAACAACAACAACATCAATAATAATAATAATAATAATAATAATAATAATAATAATAATAATAATAATAATAACAACAACAACATCAATAATAATAATAATAATAATGATAATAATAAAAATAATAATAATAATAAAATATGAACTGATTCTTTTAAACATTTATAATAATAATAATAATCATTAATCATATAAATATAAAATATAATATTATTAATACCAACAACATCAATAATTATAATAATAATAATAATAATAATAACAACATCAATAATAATAATAATAATAATAATAATAATAATAATAATAATAATAATAATAATAATAATAATAATAATAAAAGGTCTTTAAAAATTTTCAACAATTGAATATAAAAGCCTAAGAATATCCAAAATTATTACAGATTTTGTATGATGGTACAAATAAGTATTTAAATATACATGTGACATATAATAAATTTATTATAAAATAAGTTTTGGTTTTCTTATACAACATTTAGCGTCAACATTTACAATATTTATACAACAGTTCTATCTGGTTCTTGAATATGATTGGCTGATATCCATCTGATATTCTGCAAATAACAGCACTTGTCCAGCCTCTTAACCCTTGTGTATAACTCCGCCCACATACAGCAATAAGCAGAGGACACTCTACAGTTTGACAAATATTGCAGCTGTTGGGCAACATAATGTACTTTTGAGGGCTTTTTTTTTTTTTAGTCGAGAAGGTAGTTGTTTAGATTATAACAATGCAGTTTATTTTTAAGAATAGTGCCTACTTTAAAACACTTCTAATTTTGGAGCTTCGGATTCAGTGCATCGGCTGCCATAAGCCTGTCTGAGCAGACCAAAGAAAGTGATGGTTGACATTCTGCCACAAGATGGCGACAGAGAAAGCATAATAAAGTCCTGGTGTGGAACGCACAAATAAAGTGCGTTATTCGCGCATAAATAGACCAGCCAAGCCCAATTTGATTACCTGTTGTCCTGTGTCAGCAGGGAGATTTTCCCCCTGGGACACCAACAACAGGCGCTACGTCATAATCACGCTCCTACAAGACAAAACTCATGATTGGTTAACCTGGCGCGAATGTCCGCCAAAGTTCAGATTTTCCAACTCAAGCAATTTGCGTGAAATGAACACCCAACTCATGCTGCCTCAGTCATGTGTATCATGCCGCAGCATGTCCACTCGTGTCTTTGCATTGAATTAACATGTAAATCACTCATGCTTGACGCTTTATCCGCGTGTGGTGTGAACGCAGCATTAGAGAGAGGAAAACTCAGCGTTTTCTTAACGTCAGTTTTAAACGACACCCGAACAAATCATTATTAATCAGGTAAGTGACATTCGGAGTCGATCTCTCTATTTTATATTTTGCATTGCTGAATTTATAACACAGAAATTTAGAACACAGAAAGGCTTTTTTGGGGTTAATTATTGTGATCTCCCTACTGAAACAGAGAAATACTGAGAAATCTCTGTAGACTGATGGCATTTCGTGCCGTTCAGCCTTATAATCTTAACATGTGAGAAAAAATGACCTGTTTTTTCATCACTTCAGACATTACGCTAGAGAATCATTCAAACACTAACTCTAAAATGATGGATTGGTAACAGTTCTGCTGCTCTGACATCTGCAGATGTGAATGAATGGCGGAAGAAAGTAGTTCCTCATGCAAAAAGGGATTTAAGACTCTCGTGTTTGATTTTCTTTTTTAGATCCACAATTAAGCCATTGAACTGTTGTATAAATGCAAAATCACACTTGTAGCAATGCGATAGAGCTGTATATCGGCACTGGTGAGGAGCACTAAGACACTCAACGCCACCTCCCAATTTTTATAACATAAAATACAACAAATTCATTAATAAATGCAAATGAAAATGTATTTAAATGTATGTGTAATAAATATATGTTTGGTAATAAATGATATACATGAAAAAACATAACTTTTTAAAATTAAATAAAATAAAAGTTACTTAAATGCTTGAATGAAAAATTTGTTTCACAACTTGTCATGATAACCAGCGTACTCCATAAGATCGCTGGACTTCATTCACAATAACCATGGACTACAATTCCGCTATTTCTGGATTACATTTTCATACATGCACTCCGCTCACACATGCTTCCTCATCTAGACTGATTACACTCGCACCACCTGAGGATTGTCAGAGACTGATTGCACACACTATTTAAGCAACACACTAACTCATTCACATTGCCGAGTCTTGTTATCTGTATAGTAACACTACAACACGTTTTCCTAGTCTTGTTTTCTTGTGTTTTAAACCTTGAGTGATGCATGCACGTTATTTTTTATTATTTGTATTTTAGTATTACTTTTAAATATATTTCTTTGTATTTTTAATACCATTTTTTTAGTTTTATTGTCTAGTTTATTTTATTGTAAAGCACTTTGGATCAACTACGGTTGTGTAAATTGTGCTCTATAAATAAAGTTTGCCTTGCCTTGCCTTGCCTTGCCTTGTTAGCCTGTTCATCATAGTCTGCTGCCTGCCTTCTGACCACTCGCCTGATCCTTTGACAACGATTCTGGACTTCCCTTGTATATCTGTTAGCACCTTTGCTTGCCTGACTTTGAATAAACCTGCATGTGGATCCAAACTTCTGTTGTTTGTGTCACTCCACTCGTTACACAACTAACATCATTTTTAAAAAAAGCGTAAAATTCTTGTATATACGTAGACTTTTTGGCTCAATATCATTACAGCCCTAAATAAATTTAATAATTTGTTTTTAATTGGCTACACAACAAACCAATGTTGTCCAATGACTGGTCGAGTGAACCTTCTTAAGTCTTAAAATGTCACTTTAAGCTAAATACTAGTATCTTGCAAAATTACTAGTAAAATATAATGTACTGTCTTCATAGCAAAGACAAAAATAAACACACATTACTTAACTTGAATATGAACAGAATATGTTGATTCATGTTGTCTTCAGACATATTTGTTGAATAAACTCATGGCGAGACAAAACATTCCTGCCTGAACCTGATCAGACAGACACAAGGGAGGGAATCTGCAGTGAACGCTGACAGGAGGCCGCCGCAGATCAACGCCACTGATATGACACATATATGAACAACAGCGCTGCTGGCAGAACAATTTGGTGCGGTGAAACGTGTGTGGGGAAGCAGCGTTTGACCGACAGCTGGAGAAATGCTCTGTCAATCTCTGAACTTGACAGCGTTTCTAAACACAGAAGAAAAGAAAGAGCCAAAACCAGCCATTACAGGAGACAGCAGATCCACAGAGCTGACAGAAGAGAGATTCATCATGCTAACAGACGCTAGCAGGCCTTTAGCACAACAACAATACATGCTAATCATGACATCAGACCAGGCGCTAGCAAAAAAATGAAAAATGCTATGACAATGCTACAATAATAATCCATAACCAGGTTAACGATACGTTTTCTAACGTTCAATAACCATAAATTGACCTTCCAAGAATTCCCTTTAAAAACTTGTATGCTTTTTATTGACATTACTGTGGTTCGTTTTAGTTTTTTTCCCTCATTAGTGATGTACATTTGAGTTTTAGGTTACATCTAATGTTGTTAAAATAATGTTTATTCCATTTTTTTTAATTTTGCGTGTGTTACTGTGATGATGTTCAGTAGTTGTGTGTTGTTTGTGATAAGCTTTGATTCATTATGAGACTTTGTCTGTGAATTCTGTCTGCATATCAAAGGAAATTGTGTGTAGATGTACTTTGAAACACTGGGGTGTAATAATAAATTAATAAAAATACGGTAGATTACTGTAAAATGTTGAAAATTATTTACAGTTTTTACCGTATTGTTAACAGTAAAGTTCAGTAAAGCATTTTTACAGTAAATTTTATGAATATTTTGATCATGAGACTGAATGCATTAGTTTTTACTGTATTATTGTTAACAGTAAAGTTCTGGCAACCACAGCACCCGTTTTTTTTACAGTAAATTTTATGGATTTTTTTTCATCGTAAGACTGAATTCCTTACAATTAGAGCTACGTGATACTGAAAAAAAATATATATACAATATTGTTGTTGAGTATTGCGATAACGATATTTCTTATGATGAAACATTTCCTTATTTTTATTAGCTATTTTTGTAAATCATTTCTTTATTTTTATTAGCTATTTTTGTAAATCATTTTTTTTATTTAAAGATATTACAATAAACAGCTAAAGACATTTTTCTGATCTAAGCCAGACTAAAAAATGGTGTCAAACTGCAAACGTTTAGTCTTTAAAACACTGTAAATGAGTGAAAAAAGTCAGACTATTCTGATTGCCTGTTGTCTCGACTCCCACCATAAGTATTTACTTTCAGCTCCAGCCAATAGCAGTACACAAACTACTGGAGGAGGCGGGGATAAAGAGAGTAAGGCCCCATCTTATAGGACACATATATGAACAACAGCGCTGCTGGCAGAACAATTTGGTGCTGCAATTCGTGTGTGGCGAAGCAGCGTTTGACCCACAGCTGGAGAAACGCTCTGTCAATCTCTGAACCTAATACTGGTGTATAGTACTGGTAATCTACTGTAAAATGTAGAAAATGATTTACAGTTTTTACCGTATTATTGTTAACAGTAAAGTTCTGGCAACCACAGCGTTCTTTTTTTTACAGTAAATTTTATGGATATTTTGATCATAAGACTGAATTCCCTACAGTTAGGGCTTGAAAAAATATACAATATTGTTGTCTCAAATTATTATTAAACAGGTAAGTCGATCTCTCTCTTTTGTATGTTGCAGTGCTGTATTTATACTATATAAATGTAGTGTATTGAGTGTGAGACTCAACTTGCGTATCAATAAGGTGTGCTGTGTTGGCAGAAAGAAAAAAGAAATGCCCACATAGGTTTAGCATTTTTCCATATCGCAAACACAACAGTAATCTGCTAGTGTTTGCGTTGCTTTTTTGGGGGTTAATTATTGTGATATCCCAATTGCAACAGAGAAATACTGTAGACTGTAACACTGTATTACTGTAGGGAAATATCTCTGTAGATTGATGGCATTTCATGCCGTTCAGCCTTATAATCTTAAAATGTGAGCCAAATCACCTGTTTTGTCATCACTTTGGTCATTACGCAAGAGAATCATTCAAAATTACTCTAAAGTGACGTTGGCGAAATAGTAATGGCTTCTGCTGTTTTGACATCAGCTGCAGATGTGAATGAGTGGTGGAAGAAAGTAGTTCCTAATACAAAAGGTTTTTTAAATTCTCAGTGTTTGATTTTCTTTTTTTTATACACACGATTATGCCATCGAACTGTTGAATAAATGCAAAATCACACTTGTAGCAGTGAGATATGGCTGTAGATTGTCACTGGTAAGACATTAAGGCACTTGGTCTACAGCCTCTTGCCAACGCACACCTCCCACCATATATGCACACACACACATATATATATATTCTATAATAAGATTTCTAGAGAAAATCACATTATGAGTTTTTAAAACATTCACCTGGAAATACCAACAAAAGAGAAATAATATGTAAATACCATAACATTGATATTTTATATGGCAGCATGGCAAACCTTTACAAAAATGACAGTGCCAGAGTACAATGAAGACATCAATGACTTTATTCAGCACTGAAGTCAACATGAAACAGCATTTATAACTGCTCGCACTCCTCTTAAGTGTCATTGAGAGTCAGTATAAGAGACTGTCTGAGGTAAACGGAGTCGGCTCTGATTTAATGCTGACTTTAAAGGTGACATATCAGGAACATCTGACCTTTTTCTGTGTTATACAGCTGAAATTGGGTCCCGGGTGCATCTAGGAACTCGAAGAATGTGAAAAAAGGAAAAGCAGTAACTTTATTTAAGCTTTTTTCAGCAAACTTAAGGAGTAATTCGGCAGATTTGGCTCTAGCGATATTAAAAAGAGATCTCGTTATATATCACACACCGTAAAAGGCACAGTATGTTATTTTTGCCACTAGCATATTCACAACAAACAAAGGCGAGATAACATGACAAACTAGGTTTTACTAGTCAACCAACAATTCTGTTATCTAACCAATATCAAAAACCTAAAAAAAATAAGTAATTATCGGCTGGTAAGACATTTGAATGGCCTAAAATTGATAACATATACTTTTTAATAAATAGTTTTGACATAAAACAGTTTTTTAACCTCAGGTCATTCCTTGATGAACTTGCACGGTACACAATTTTTGCCACTAGAGGGTGTGTTTTCCAAACAAACAAAGGCGTGATAACATTACAAACAAGCATTTATCAGCCGACCAGTTCTGTTATCTTACCAATAACGAAAACCAAAAAAATTGCATTTATAGGTCAGTAGTTCATTTTTATGGGTTGAATTTGATAACATTACACATAAAACGATTTTAAATAAATATTTCTGATGTAAACCAATCAGTTTTTACCCTCAGCTGATTTCCTGATGAACTTTAAAAGTACAGTATGCAACATCCGTTACTAGAGTTTGTAATGCCAAAACAAACAAAGCTGAATAGCATTACAAATGAGTTGTTGTTGTTTTTTCAGTCAACCAACAGTTCTGTTATCTAACCAATGACGAAAACATACATTTTTTAAATTTTTATGGCTAGTAGTTAAATTTTGTGCGCTGAAATTAATAAAATGATATGCTTTTATATGCACAGTATGTAATTTTTACCACTAGAGGGCATAAATTCAAAGCTGTGTAAAAACATATGCTGGATAAGTTGGCGGTTCATTCTGCTGTGGCGACCCCAGATTAATAAAGGGACTAAGCCAAAAAGAAAATGAATGAATGAACAATCAGTTTTTATCCACAGATAATTATCTGATGAACTTAAAAAGCACAATGTATAATTTTTACCACTAGAGTGCAAGTATTCACAACAAACAAAGGCGTAATAATATTATAAACAAGCATTTATCAGTCAACCAACATTTTTGTTATCCTACCAATAACAAAAACCTAAAACATGAGCCTTTGCTGGCTGGAAATAAATGTTTATGGGCTGAACATCACACATGTGCTTTTTAATAAACAATTCTGAAGTAAAACAATCAGTTTTTATCCTCAGATCATTTCCTGATGAACTTAAAAAGTGCAGTATGTAAGCTTTTCAACTAGAGGGCGACCAACAATTCTGTAATTTAACCAATAACAAAAACCTAAAAACTTTTGTATTTATAAGTCTGTAATTGATTTTTACTGAAATTGATAACATTATATGCTTTTTAACGAATAAATCTGATCTAAAACTATCAGTTTTAATCCTTAAATAATTATCTGATGATCTAAAAAAAGCACAGCCTATAACTTTTGCCACTAGGGGGCGCATATTAACAACAAACAAAGGCGTGATAACTTTACAAACAAGCATTTATCACTCAGCCAACAATTTTGTTATCTAAACAATAACAAAAACCTAAAAAATGAGCATTTATACATCTGTAATTGATTTTTATCGGCCGAAATTGACACAATTGCTTTTTAATAAATAAAGTAATCAAGTAAGTTAATTAAATAAATTATTATTTTATTTAAATTAAGTAAAACAATCAGTTTTTATCCTCAGATATCAGTCAACCAATTCTGTTATCTAAATAAAAATGCAAACCTAAAAATAAGCATTTACTGGCTGGTAATAATTTTTATGGCCTGAAATTGATAAATATGCTTTTTAATAATAATCAAAATTATTAAATAATATTTTAATTAATACTTTTAAAGTAAAACAGTTTTTTATCCTGAAATAATTTCCTTAAGAACTTAAAAGACAATGTCATTTTCGCCACTAGAGGGCGCCTAATTAACAACAAACAAAGGCGTATTTACATGACGCTGTGACTAAATGTGGAATCATAGGAGTTGTGGTCTTCATTACATGCTATGGGACTCCTGCAGAAGTCATATTGATGGATAAACTATAAAGTATTTAACACTTGTATTCATCGAAGTAAGAAGCAGAGTAAGACTGAAAGCTAGAAGTGAAATGAGAGAAACACTGAAGCAATTGCCGATGAGATATAAGTGAAACGTGGCACATAAGTAGCAGAGCTTTCATTATGCCACAGTCCATCACTTCCAGTACTTCTATTTAAGATCATGTGAACAAGAATCAGCTGTTTTGTCATAGTAAACATATTTTAGGTTTCTGCTATAATACTGTTACTTGTTTTGTTGTTTCTGGAGTGACAGAATAGAGTGTAAAGGCCCCGCCCCCTTCTGGAAAGCAGCAGCTCATTTGCATTTAAACAGACACACACAAAATCAATGGTATTTGCACACAGATGCAAATTAATAAATGATCCCTTTCATATTTTGAGCTGAAACTTCACACACATGTTGTGTAGACGCCAGATTTATTTGACATCTTATGAAAAGAGGCGCAATTTGTCCTCTTTTAAGGCTTTCTCAGCCATGAAAACAACAAATAGCGTCGAGCAGCTTTGTCTCTATTAAAGCTAATGTACGTTTAACAGTTTTACACTGCGGTCACAGTAACAGCGTCTGTAATGAGGCGCGACGCTCGACACAAGCAGCTCACAGAACACAGATGATGGAGAGAAATTCAGCTGAATTATGAGCAGAAGCAGGACAGTTTGGGATTCATCTTTCACTCACACTGACTTTCTCCGCCTAAAGTCTGAAGTCTTTAGGAGCTTCACAAATTTGCATAGGACTAGTGCTTAAAACTCACATTCCAACAGACTCAAAAGTAAGTTCACACACACACCAAAAAACACCTTGACATCTGCTCTTCTACATAGTGAACAAATGAATCAACTGATACTATTGTGAAAGTTTCATTCAGGAATTCAGTGATTCAGGGGGTTCATTTTAGCATCTGTAATACCGTACATACAAAATTAAAACAAATTAAATATTAAATTCAACATAAAATATTATTCAATAAAATATTTATATTATTTGATGAAAAATGACTGTTCAGTTATAACTATTTATTCATTTATTTATAAATGCAAACCATTTATTTTACATGTATTAATAGTATTTTGCATGTATTAGTAGCAATTTTTAATGCATTACAATCTAAAAAGAAAAGATTAAATATTAAATCTAACATTAAATTACAAAACATTACCGTTGTTGAGATTAGTGTGCGCGTGTGTGCGTGCGTGCATGTGAGAAAGATAATGTATTTTAAAATTATACACACTACTAAATTCCAAACTAAACTAAACTAAAATCTCAGAAAGATTTATCTATAAGATTTCGTTATTAAAGGTGGAGTATTTAAGTTTGACACCCAGTGGTTAATCTCGGTATTGCATTCCTGGATCAAAACAAATGCAAGCGCAGGTTGCCAGATTGACAACACTAACAGCAGTGTGCTTGACTTTCGAGCCTGATTTAACCCGTGTTATAAAAAAAGCTACGGCTAGTGATAGAAGGAATATTTTCCATATTAAGGCCCAATCCCAATTCTATTTTTGTACCCCTACCCCTTACCCTTGGCCCTTACAACCGAGGGTTAAAGGGCTATGAAACCCCCTCGTTTCAGCAGGGTATTTTCACACCTCTACTTTGGAAAAAGTCAGAAAAGAGGGCGTTTCCAGCTCTGTTTAGGGGGGAGTGTCGGAGGAAGAAAAGAGGCATGGTGTGGTAGTTTCTATTTGGGCGCGCACACACACACACACACACACACACACACACACACACACACACACACACACACACACACACACACACACACACACACACACACACACACACACACACACACACAGGGGACAAAGTGACTGTGTTTACATGGACATCTGTAGTCGAATTATTTGTCAAATTATTAAATGGTGGACTTTAACTGCAGTTTGGCTCTTTCATTCAGGGAATTCATTCATGTCCCTCGTGACAAACAAACTATTTGATTCAAGGAACTGCTCTAAGTGTGTATTTTTCATGCAATGTTTGATACCGCATGGCGAA
>NC_141045.1:6462500-6492500 GCF_052040795.2 Danio rerio | reverse complement strand
CAGGCACAAGCTCTTCCAGATGGCCGACACACTCACAACACTTCATATGACGGAGCGAGTCTGTGAACCGCTCCGAAAGCAGGCTAAATCCCTGACATTTGAAGAAAAAAAAAAAAAAACGCTTCAGTGGAGGAAGAGAGAAATAAAGCCAGCGAGAGAGAGAGAGAAACTGTCACAGTCTAATTCTGCACAATACTCTCACTGCTTCAGCCCAGATCTGAGGATAAACCAGCCTCCTCCACTGAAGCGCCCAAATTATTTTTAGTATTAAGAAGAAGAAGAGCAAAAAAAGGCAGAATGAGAGAGATGTGCAATTGCGTGGTGGGCCGCAGATTTGGCAGTGGTTACGGATTACCGCTTGCCTGTAAATCCCATCAGAATGGATTGAGGGAAAATGAGAGAAAGAGAGAGAGTAAATAAGAGCTCCTTCAGTTTACATAAGGAGAAACGCTGACCTTCAGAGGACAGTTTTAGAGGACGAGCGGCTCGCTTTCAGGCTCCAAAACATGTTTGACTTCATGTTGTGATCTCTGACTTCAGTGAAATTTGTCTTCTGAAACTGTGTGATGTGAGATTACTGCACTTTTTATTTAATATTCTGGGGTCGCCACAGCGGAATGAACCGCCAACTTATCCAGCACATTTTTACGCAGCGGATGTCCTTCCAGCCACAACCTATCTCTGGGAAAGACCCACACACACTCTTTCACACTCACACTACGGACAATTTAGCTTACCCAATTCACCTGTACCGCATGTTTTTGGACTGTGGGGGAAACTGGAGCACCCGGAGGAAACCCACACAAACTTGGGGAGAACATACAAACTCCACACGGAAACGGCAACTAAGCCAGCCGAGGCTCGAACCAGCGACCTTCCTGCTGTGAGGCGACACTGCGCCACTGCGTCGCCCTTTAACTAATATATAATAATAAATTATTATCATTATTGGGTTGACGTCTCCGCTGGGTGTTAAAGGTGAGAAAGACAGTTGAATATCCTGAATATGTGTAAAATTCCCTCAAAAAAAAAAAAAAAAAAAGCGGTATAAAGCGTTTTATCTGTATATAGATCTGCTATGAAGCATGTGTTTGTATCTAGTGTATCTAGTACAGGTGAACTGAATATAAAAAACACGACACGGAGAGGTAATTTGATTTAAAAAAAACAACAATATTATTGCATTAGAGCTTGGTTAAAACTTTATAACGCAAAAACAACATTACGCACACATATTAATACAGCTGTTTTGTGTCAGTTAAATCAGTTGACTGTTGAAATTTTAAAAAATTTACCCAACTGGTTGAGTTATTAAATAAATAACCCAATAAAGGTTAAAAACAACCCAACAAAGCACCAAATATTGAACCCAACTGGTTGAATTTTTATTTAACAACCCAATAAAGGTTAAAAATAACCCAACAAAGCACCAAAAATTATTAACTAAACCACTGGGTTAAATAAAGAACCAAATGTTTTTTAGTGTGTACCCTAAACTGCCTAATTAACTTAGTTAACCCAGGTGAAAAAAAGTGCACTAAAATACACTTATTTAAGTATACTTAGTACACTTTTCAGTAATGTACTAAAAGTGCTCTATTTTCGCACACTAATTTTGTACTTAATGTACTAAAAGATAGTATTAAGTATATGTTAAGATAAACTTAATCCCATCTAAGTGCACTAAACTGTGCTGTTTTGAGACACCCTGAAATTGAACTAAAATGTGCTTTTAACACACTATATCTGTATTTACAAAAAATATATTTAGTTACAACTAGAAATACACTTGAACCCTAATTTTAAACATTTAAATATATTCATGACTAATTTAAAGTATAATAGTAATATATTAAAAGAATATACAAATTGTAAAAATAGTGTGCTAAATACTGTATTAAAAGTGCTCGATTTTCCCAAACTAATTTTGTATTTAATGTACTAAAAATTAGTATTAAGTGCATTTTAAGATAAACTTAAGTACATCTAAGTGTACTCAACTGTGCTATGATGAGACAAAATGAAGCTGATCTAAAATGTGCTTTTAATATATTAAACATTTATTTTTAATATTTTTAAAAATGTGTTGAAAAGATCTCTCTGTTAAACAAAAATAAACAGGGGGCTAATAATTCTGACTTCAACTGTACATCATTTTAATATGAAACACAGCAGCAAGTGAATCAGACTATTCCAAGTTAAAGTGCACCACGATCCAACTGATCCTTCAATTCCAGCTGTAACTTCTCCCGCAGAAGGACAGAAGACAGCAAAAACCGCTGTCGATCACACGCTCTCGTCTTGAGTAAGTGGCCCGAATGAGCTACAAAGTGGCCGCGCTCTCAGAGTCACAAACCCCATGTCCTGCACTCATTCAGCGCTAATCAAACGCTCTCCGGAGGATTTTACCGAGCTCAAACATTTCCACTACAGCTCGGGTCACAATCCGAGAGCGACATAACAGAGTTTCATGAGGTGTGAAGATCCGACTATATTTGATCACACACTGTGGCCCAGAAGGACTCGCACTTGCTGTCTCACTCGTGTCTCTCAGCGGGACGCTTTACTCGCTGCTTTTTTTTTACCAGCACAATAAAGGTGCGCCTTTTCGCAAGATGTAAAATTAATCTCTGGTGTCCACAGAATGTGTCTGTGAAAGCTTAAGCTCGAAATATGCCACAGATCCTTTATTATAGCTTGTGAAAATCACCACAGTTTGGAGTGTGAAGAATAAAACACGATGGCTGCGTCCGAAACCTCATACTTCCATACTATATAGTACGCTAAAATCAGTATGCGAGCCGAGTAGTATGTCCGAATTCATAGGCTGCGTCCGAAACCGCCTACTACTCAGCAGGTACTGCATTTGAATTTAAACGTACTACTCGGCCGTTAGAAAAGTACGTTCTATACAGTATGAATGTGAAAAGTATGAATGGAATTCGGACGTACTACATCCGCCATTTTGTCATGGTCACGTGACCTACCTGCGTCAATTGCGTCGCTTAACTCCCATTCATGAATTCGCTCGCGGGGCATCATGGGATAGCGCAGCATGCATGGGATGCGGAAGTAGTAAGTCATCCGGGTACTTCTCGCATACTGATTTTCGAATTCTATGAATTCGGACATACTACTCGGCTCGCACAATGATTTTAGCATACTATATAGTATGGAAGTATGCGGTTTTGGACACAGCCAAAGAATTCGAAAATCAGTATGCGAGAAGTACCCGGATGACTTACTACTTCCGGCGAGATTCTGGAGTGCGCATCCCATGCATGCTCAACTCAACTCAACTCACTTTATTTCTATAGCACTTTCACAAACCACAATGATTACCAAAGTGCTGTACATAAAACGCATGTAAATATACTTAAAACCGAAATACATAAACTCACATCACATGATTAAAAGCTAAAGAAAATAAGTGTGTTTTCAGTGACCTCTGAAAAGACTCAAAAGTTTGAGCTGTTCTTAAAGAGAGTGGAAGATTGTTCCAAAGTCTCGGAGCTGCTACCGAGAAAGCTCTATCACCTCGACATTTTGAGCGTGATCTAGGAACTCGCAAATAGAGACGATCCATAGAGCTAAGTGATCTCACAGGTTGGTGCATAATAATTAGCTCAGAAATATACTCAGGGGCCATCCAGACTTCCAGCGCAGGTATAGAAGAGATTAACATTGCCTCTCCTTAACTATTTCAGTTTCATTAAACGTCCAGCCCGCTTCCCACGCTTTCTTCATCGTTTACTTGAAAGGCATAAACAACCAAGTAGATAACATACTCCCGTCAGTTTGGTTAGCACGGCTGAGTGAAAGCTCCAGCTGACTTGATTGCGGCTCATCCAATTCGTCACTTCAGAATGGATGTTTAAAAGAGTTAGGCAGTACAGAGGAAACTGGACACACATTAAAACAAGAAATAAAAAAAAATTAAACTAACAGTAAAACAGATAAAAAAAGACCAATCACGACGAGCAGCCGCCATCTTTTTTTTTTTTTTTTTAAAGATTTATTTTTGGCCTTTTTGCCTTAATATTTAGATAGGACAGTATTGAGACAGGAAGCGAAGTGGGAGAGAGAGAGAGAGGGGGTAGGGTAGGGAAATGTCGTCGAGCCGGGATTCGAACTCGCAACGCCCTGACGTGCTATTGCACCACAAGTCGGTGTGCTAACCACTAGGCTATTGCGCCGACAAGCAGCCACCACCTTGACACGTCACGTCACATGCTGCACTATCCCGTGATGTCCCGCGAGAGAATTCATGAATGGGAGTAAAGCGACGCAACTGACGCAGGTAGATCACATGACCATGACAAAATGGCGGATGTAGTACGTCCGAATTCCATTCATACTTTTCACATTCATACTGTATGGAACGTACTTTTCTAACGGCCGAGTACTACGTTTAAATTCAAATGCAGTACCTACTGAGTAGTACGCAGTTTCGGATGCAGCCTCAGTCTCTTTAAATGCAAATGAGCTGCTGCTTTCCAGAAGGGGGCAGAGATCTATTCTGACACTCCAGAAACAACAAAACAAGCAACTCTCTTGCAGACAGAATGTCAGAAATGAGCAGTAAAGACTGACATGTTCACAAATGGGGCAGCACTGTGGTTCAGTGGTTAGCACCGTTGCCTCACAGCAAGAACGTTGCAGGTTCGTTTATTTATAATAATGTAATATATTCAATTCATCTATAGCGCATGTCTTTGGACTGTGTGGAAAAACAGCACCTGGAGGAAACCCACACAAACCCAGGGAGAACATGCAAACTCCTCACAGAAATGCCAATTGGCCCAGCTGGAACTCGAACCAGCAATATTCTTGCTGTGAGGCTACAATGCTAACCACTGAACCACTGTGCTGCCCTTTAGCCATAATAATCATAAATCATGCACTTTCAGAAAGGCATCTGAAAACAATCTCCAAATATGAAGCGACAAACTAGTTCTGTCTATAAGGAAACACTCCTATGAGCCCAGAAGCTGTGAAGCAAACTGAAGCGAACCCGGCTGACAAACAACCAACAAACGTTCTGTGATGGCTGTGCAGGCTTGACTTTTTTTTTGCAACAGATGAAGACGGCATCAGTTTTTCTTTGTTATTTGGCCCTGAAAATCCGTCTTTTAAGCGCAATTTGATGCGAACAAACCTTGTTTATTCCGAATCAATGAGCCATCCAGACATTCCTGTCATCTGTTTAATAATCTGTGCGCAGAAGATCAGAAGAAAAATTTGCTCAAACGCTCACAGCTGTCTGTTCCTGCAAAAAGAGCTCGTTTCGACAACATCATCCAGCTAGCGGAGGGTTGATTACATTAAAAATGAGTCTGATGGCACTCTTGCTGAAGAAATTTACAAGCCAAGTAAGCATGTCTGAATTAGCAGCATTCGAAAAACAGTAGTACTCAGCAAGATGCTGTAATGTGTATTCAATGTAATGTAATGTAGTGTGCATTTATATAGCACATTCATTGTGTATGGCCATACACCCAATGCGCTTCACAATCATAAGTGGGTGTCCCTCCACACCACCACCAATGTGCAGCATCCACTTGGATAATGCGATGACAGCCACAGGACAACGGCGCCAGTGCGCTCACCACAGACCATCTATACAGTAGGTGGATTGGAGAGACGGTGATAGAGCCAATTCGGCGGATGGGGATGATTAGGAGGCCATGATGGGTAAGGGCTGAATGAGAAAAATTTGGCCAGGACACTGGGGTTACACCCCTACTCTTTACGAAAAGTGTAATGGAATTTGTAATGACCACGGACAGTCAAGACCTCGGTTTAACGTATCATCCGAAAGACAGCGCTCACTGATTGTGTCCCTTTTACTATACTGGGGCGTAAGGATCCACACACGCTCTGTAAAACATCAATTGGAAGATATTTAAAAGAGAAAAAAATAATTTGAAGGGGGGCTAATTATTCTGCCTTCAACTGTGTATATATATATATATATATTGACAAGTGAACTCTTAACAAGACCTTAGCAATGATGGAGAGCAAATAAACAAGCTGTTTTGAATACTTTGCAACATCTTAACAATTATAGAGAGCTAAATAAGCTTTCAGCTACCCAGAAACCATTAAACAACCACATAGAATACCTAGCAACTATTTACACTACCTGACAAAAGTCTTGTCGCCTGTCCAAGTTTTACAAATCAAAAATAATAACTTGACTTCTAGCTGATCATTTGGTATCAGAAATGCCTTATATGAAAGGCCTCTAGATTACGCTTATTTTACTAAAATAAAATATGGTCATGCCTTGATTTTTAATTCTTTAATTAGGACAGTAAGGTCTGACTTTGCTTAGACAAAAGTTTTGTATAGAATATAAAGTCATAGTGGAAAAATAATTCATATTGTGTATGACTCATTGGAGGACTGCATCCATACATCTCTGCAATGACTCAAATCACTTATTAATAAAGTCATCTGGAATGGCAAAGAAAGCGTTCCTGCAGGACTCCCAGAGTTCATCAAGATTCTTTGGATTTAACCTCAATGCCTCCTCCTTCATCTTACCCCAGACATGCTCAATAATGTTCATGTCTGGTGACTGGTCTGGCCAATCCTGGAGTACCTTGACCTTCTTTGCTCTCCGGAACTTTGATGTGGAGGCTGAAGTATGAGGAGGAGCGCTATCCTGCTGAAGAATTTGCCCTCTTCTGTGGTTTGTAATGTAATGGGCAGCACAAATGCCTTGATACTTCAGGCTGTTGATGTTTACATTCACTCTGCAGATCTCTCACACGCCCCCATACTGAATGTACCCCAAACCATGATTTTTCTTTCACCAAACTTGACTGATTTTTGTGAGAATCTTGGGTCCATGCGAGTTCCAGTAAGTCTTCTGCAGTAATTGTGATGATTGGGATGCAGTTCAAGAGAGGATAAATCTGAAAAATCGACCTTCTGCCACTTTTCCAAATGATCAACTAGAAGTCAAGTTATTATTTGTTGCTCTTACAACTGGGACTGACGACATGACTTTTGTCAGGTAGTGTAGTAGACTCTAGCAGCACACTAACAAACACACAGAGTACAACAAAATCCATCCAGTGCTCTTTAAACTTTCTAAAAGCTTTAAACAAGACTTTGTCAAGCCAATAACAGGCACACACATTCCTTGTGAATCCTGTTGTCTTTCATTTTAGCTAAACATCGAATTTCTACCTGCACACTGCATCCTGTTTGCTTAAAACTTCAAATTTAAAGGGCAATTTCAGTTCAATTCCCTGCAGAAGAGCAAATTGAAGAGCTAAATGATCAATTTGAAATGCTAATAACATTAGCGATTATCACAATAAGGATGAACAACAGTGACATTGACGCTAGGCTTAGCAGGAACTGCTAAAAACAAACCAAAAGCTCCCCCAAAAAGTAGAGAGTAATAGAACGTCCTCTGTATATTTAAAACATCACATGGAGATGCTAAAAGCATGCTAATGCTAAACCTCAACGGGCCTGAACTTGAGAAAAACAAGATGGGAGGAGGATGATCTGACGAGAGGGAAGGAGAAACAAGGACAGGATGAATGAGACGAAGCAGGTCTGGATGCCGCTGGTCTTTTGCAGGAGAGGAAAAATCAATCGCTGATACCTGCACTGACCAAACATATCGATGGCTGACAAGATTAGCAGGGATCAAGCTAACCTGTTTGTGTGTGTGCGCGCGCTAGCAGCTCTGCGCATTCAATCAGAAGCAGAGCAGACCTCCGGCCAAAGATAATCATTTACCATTTTAAAAACAAACGCTGCTAATTAAGCGGCTCTTTAGTTCGGCATGAATACGGACAGAGGACAGCGAGTCTTGTTCAAATTAGTAAACGCTGCTAATCAACAACAGAAAAGCCGTCCTGTTTATCCTCGTCTGCACTTTCTGGTGTGTTAAAGAAAATGCTTTAAACCTGGGGTTTGTCAGGTCACTTATAGCTGAGGTGACTTTATCAATGGACTCTATGCATAGCTAGTGTGTTTCAACCAATGATAAGCTTCCGCTGAAAGGTGTATGTGACTATTTTCAATTTCATACAGTTTCTTTTACAGCAGTGGTCATCAATCTCGGTCCTGGAGGGCTGGTGTCCCTGCAGGATTTAGCTCCAACTTGCCTCAACACACCTGCCTGGATGTTTCAAGTATACCTAGTGAGACCTTGATTATCTTGTCCAGGTGTGTTTGATTTGGGTTGGAGCTAAAATCTGCAGGACACCGGCCCTCCAGGAACAACTTTGGTGACCCCTGTTTTACAGCATCGATGTTGTGATGTGATTAAAATACATTCAGTTAATGTTTTGGTTATGTCCCTGATTATCTGTATTTTGGTCAAATATTTGATGATTTTAATCAACTGGAAACAATAATTTCCCCCTTCTTTTAAACAGAGGGGCAATTATGTGTTGCATTTCCTTATTTTGAAAAAAATAAGACTCAATTTAGATGGTTCTGGGTTCAAGTTCATTGCCATGTGGTGTCCTTTCATAAATTACCTACAAAGCCAAATGTAATTATAAGTGGAAAAATGATGCCTTGAGTTGTCAGGTTTTGCTTGTATTGTACTGATGTTGTCTTCATTTTTTTTGTCTTTGTTTATATGTATACAGTGTGTGTGTGTGAGTGGCATCAGTAGCAGCAGGTTAGCGCAGAAACTCCATTGAAAATACTGGGGTAAAAATACATTTTTCCATATTTTAAAGACATTGCAGGGGAAATGGAATTTAGTGCAGTGCTTCTTGTCTGATCTGAGACCCACTTTATATGATATATAAGGCAGTGAACATCACAGATTTTTAAGGAAATCATGTCTGTAAACAATTCTTCTTCGTTCACTTGTTTTAATTATGGTTGGCAACACAACGTGTCGTCTCTCTGCCATCTGAACACTGTAACAAGTAAAAGGTCGTCGAAGCTATCATTCATATTAATGAAGTTGCACCTTATACACAATGGAGCCCCCAAGTTTTTCTCTTGAATTAATGCTGAAAGCTCAAAAGACGTCACGTTGTACTCGGCAGTACAGATGGCCAGTCTCCACGCTGGAATACACGCAAGGATCTAATCGCAGTGACGTCGCTACAAAATTTCTTTTTAAGTTGAAAGAACAAATTTGCTCGAAATAACACAAAAACAGCCTTTTTTTTTGTTTTTGTACTTTTTTTGTGAAATATTTGTTTCCTAATCAGTGTTGGGAAAAAGTAATATATTACAACCTCTAGTCACTTAAAAAAAAAGTAACTAAATGTGTTTAAGGACGCAATGTGAATATATATGTGCTATATTATTTTATTGTAATTTGCAGTTTTTACTTTTTTTTGAAGAGATAAGGTAGATGTAAAATTGTAATATATTACTTTTTATCCAACACTGGTCCTAATAGTGTTTATAGCAGTGTGGGACACATATATGACTATCAACATCCCAAAAAACGTGTTTTGGTGTTTCGTGATCCTTTAAAGTGAAGTTTATTTATAAACTAATTTCGAGAGGATCACGTGCTTATGATAGCTAGCGGCTAGATCTGCATTATCCAATTCACAATGCTCCAATCAGACGACTTCTAAACTACTAAAAAATACTCTGGGTTTCATTCCACTGCTATCTTCGTTTTGAAGAATCCCCCCTTCCACCCCTACTCCTCCTCCTTCCTAGATGGGTGACACGGTGGCCCAGTGCATAGCACTGCTGCCTCACAGCAAGAACATCTCTGGTTCCAGGCTTTACCAAACCAGCAGACATTTCTGTGTGGAGTTTGCACTCTCCCCGTGCTCACGTGGGTTTCCCCCGGGTTCCCGGTTTCCTCCCACCGTCCAAAAACATGCAAATTAAGTTAATTGACTAATCCAATTCGGCACCATAGACATGCTCCTAGTATATAGTTGTCTTCAAGAGCAATCACTTACTGTTCATTGGTTACTACAGCAGGGGAGTTCTCGAGATCTACCTGAGCTCAAACTCCCCTCTCGTCTTGCAACGGGAGGGAGCCCCGGGCTCAAAGATCTCATGAGCTCAGGGCTCTCTCCCGGGACAGCATGCCAAACAAGCTTTATAATCAATCATCAGCTAAGTGTAAACTCTTGAAACGTGGTGATTTTGTAATGGAGTGACAGTTCACTGGAATTGATTGGGCTGACTGACTGAATACTAAAAGTCTATGTGTATATACCACATTGGGATGTGAAAATACTCTTTTCAAATCGTTCAGTAATCTTCAAATCAAATGCAAAAATGTGTTGCAATCTTCAATCCAAGCTCCAGACAAACAAGCTTTTTTCTTGAAGACCTGACATAGAGAAAGTCGGTCCAGACAGGTGCGTCACCTTGAGCCTCAGAACACCGAGAAAACCTCGCAAGACATCTCAAGTATTTCGTCAAAGCTGTGCTCGAGGCTTCAGGACTGTACCTGGAAAACAGCTGCAGTAGCCTAACCGGAATCTACAACCCAAATCCAAGATTATCAGATATTAAAAACAACACGAAGCGTTCCTCATTTCCTCTGCGAGACCCCGGGAGTTCATCCTGTGACCCCGGCGAAGCGGTCGAGCAGCACACGCGATCAATAAACTAAATCCCTGTGGACATCTGTTTGGACAGGTGCGCTGATTAAGAGGGGCACGTCGATGGGCATCTCCGATACAACGCCGGCATCACGGGGACACAAGCCAGATGGTCCACAATAAAGCAATAAGCCACCTGAGGCTGAGCAGAGCTGAACCACTGCGAGCTGAAGCTGCCATCGGCTTTTCTTCTACCTCATGATGTACAGTGGAAGTCAAAATTATTAGCCCTGCTGTGAAACTTTAATTCTTCTACAAATATTTCCCAAGAGTAGCTTAATGGCACCTTTTTAAACATTATAGCTTTAATATAACTAGTTCTTCTTTTGTCATAATGTGCTTAATGTTTTGCAAGATACTCACGTTCAACTAAAAGAGGTCCTGTTATGTCCCTTTTTATAAGATGTAAATGAAGTCTCTGATGTCCCTAGAGAGAGTGTGTGTGAAGTTTCAGCTCAAAATACCACACAAGTGAAGTTTTACAAACTAATTTCGAGAGGAGCATGTGATATGATTGACTGCAGCTGGCCACTCATCTACACGCATTAGCTAGCCAATCAGATTTATCCAAACTCACTATAAGTAGCCTAGTTAGAACTACTCCCTTATCTTTGTTTTTCCAAAGAAACCCCCCATCCACCAATTCTCCTTTACCAGGGGGTGCTCTCGAGGACCACCTGATCTCATACTCCCCTCACATGCTCTATGGACCAGGCGGGAGCCCTGGGCTCAACTATCTCCGAGCTCAGGGTTCTCTCCCGGGACAGCATGCCAAACCTGCTAACTTGCTAAAAGTTGTCAAACAATATCTAAGTGTGAACTCTTTAAATATCGTTTTATAACTAGGGATGCACAATATATCATCGGTCATACCGTTATCGGCCGATAAATGCTATTTTTAAGATTATTGTTATTGGTCCAATGTCTAAATTAGTCTGATATCTTTAAGCCGATAAATTAAAACACTATAATGGAGATCTCCTCACATTGTTTATTCCTTCAAAGTCCGTCCTTTCTTCATGTGGTATCGCTGTGCGTTAATAACTCAGTAAGTAACCATCTTCCTTATCATTGTAGATATGTTTGATTGAGTGTCATTGTGTATTTTGCTTTAAATCGCCTCAGAAAAAAAAATTACATGTGTAAACATAACAGCATCGATGCACACGTGCTAAACAACTCGTTGGGTTGTTTGTAATCTAATATGATTATTTGTTATTATCAACGCGTTGACTACCATGTGTTGTTGATGTAAGATTGTATTTAGTTTGATCAAAATTTTCATATTGTGGTGCGCCGATCACTAAATCCAGCATAGGGGTTCTCAACTCGCCGCCACAGTCTGTCTTTATATTATGCTCTGTGTTTGTCTGTTAAGTCTGTAAAGTCAGATGACTGTAAAGGTTCCAAGGGCAAATCTGCTCCTGGAGTTGAGTAAAACTCACAGCAGTTTATCATAATCTTTTCATTGAGCATTTTTCCTGCAATTGACAGCAAGAACGAACACAGAAGCGTTGTCAGATCGACAAGAAGCAGCTACATGAGTTCAAAAGAATTTAAAACGCCAAATAGGATGAATCAATGGCGCATTTTCTAAAGTAATATAATCTGTATCTAGCTTTTCGCTTGAACGGTGACTGTTAAAACACCTTTAAAAAAAGGCTTTTTCAGACATTACATATTTGTGCATGTGTACATTACTGTAACATGTTTTAGTCGTTAGAGCTTTCATTTTTTTATTTTCAACTTGCTTGTTAATTAAATCCCATTTTGTTATTTAACCTATTATTTAAGTTGCATGTAAATTTGCTATGAAGAAAAGGAAATAATTTTTTGCATGCTGATTTATGTGAAATCGTGAATAGGTCTATAATATCACCTTGCAATTTTGAAATTTTAGCGTTTTTGCTTTGAGTATAGACTATTCAGTTCATAAGAGCAGTTCAATCTTTTATAAAGTTTGCTGTAAAAAAAATATAACATTTTGAACTATTTATAATTATCGGCATAAACATATCAACATACATATCGACTAGTTATCGATATCGGCCAAAAATCCATATCGGTGCATCACTATTTATAACTCTTTGAAGCCTCTTTCGGGTTTTAACCCTAATTGTGCCATTTTGGTGACTGTTGCTTTAAAATTAAAATGAGATTTGTCAACGGAGGGCGGAGCTACAAATGCCTGTGTGTCAGCATAGTGGCCGATTCAAAAACAAGACTAACGCTCTATGCTAATGAGGGAGAGATGGTCACAAATGGGCGGGGCTTTCCGCCGCTAATGACACGTACAACGGGAGAATGTGTTTCTGTGTTTCTGTTTTTTTCAAATGTGATTATAAACAATTAAATTAAATAATTTTTACCATTAGTAGCTGGTTATATTCACAGACCGTTGCCACACAACTGTGTTTAAACCCCTTATAAAAGTAGTTTATAAATAGGTCCCCTTTAAAGTAGGAATTGATAACTTAATAAAGTTAGCAGGGCAAGTTAGGGTAATTAGGCAAGTTATTGGATTGGATAACAGCAGTTTATTCTGTAGACCATCCAAAAAAAAAAAAAAAAAAAAAAAAATATATATATATATATATATATATATATATATATATATATATATATATATATATATATATATATATATATATATATATGTCTTAATAATACTGACCTTAAAATTGTTTATAAAGAAAATTAAACTGAATTTAGTAAGTTTTTAAGCACACTTAAAAAATCTGACTTTCTCTAGATGAAAATAATATTATAGGAAATACTGTTAAAATTTCCTTCAGTGGGAATTTTTTGGAAAAAGAATTTTAAAAAAATCACAGAAGAAATAATAGTTTTGACCATTTCTGAGTGTGTTTGTTAGAAAAGGACTATTGTGGTGTTGTGGTTTGCTATTGGTGGATGTCATTTGATTGACAGACTGCCCCGCCCTTTTGACAGTAAACACCAATCAAGGAATAGATGATGGGAGAGAGAAGGGGAAGTTATTTTGATCATTTAAAAGTTGAGAGTTTACCTGCAGGCTGTTTGTGGTGTTGTGAAGGGTTGAAGAAACTTGGCGCATTAATATACAGTTCAGATGGAGTCCAGCTTGTGTTCCCTTCTGGTCCTGTTCTCTGGATATCTGTTGTTCAAAAAGACAGAGAAGTATATTAGGTGTACGCAGCAACAGACAGGTCATTGATCATGATTATTTTGTTGAAATGTTGATAATATACAATTGTTTCATGAACACGCTGGCACTTTTTACATGAAAACATCATAAATACTTGCCCTTTTGAGTCAATCAGATAAAAAATGGTATGTTCTGACTATCAAAAAATAAAGTGAATATGGAGTGGCTCAAGGATCAGTTTTAGGCTCTTTGCTATTCTTCACAATACACAATACACTTTTTTATCTTAGAAATATGGCTAAGGTAAGAAACATGCTATCTATCTCAGATGCAGAAAAGCTGGTTCATTCTTTTATGACCTATAGACTGGATTACTCTAATGCTCTTTTCTCTGCTTGTATTGCATCCGCTATTCCCAACCAAACGATTCTTATGAGCACAATCTTTACACTAAATCAAAAACATACAGCCCAGTACATATTGCTTGCAAACCCAATTATTCCCAAACAGAAGGTTCTGGAGCTGGTTCTTTTATAGTGAATCAAAAACATGCATTGCAATCTGTGTAACCAGATGATTCACAAAGAAAGATTCATATGATCAAGTTTCTTTATTCGTTAACAGTTTATAGCGTCAGGCCAGTGAATATGGAGTGACTCAAGGATCAATTTTAGGTTCTTTGCTATTCACAATATACTAACTTTCATCTAAGAAATATGGCTAAACTAAGGAACATGCTATTTATCTCTGATGCAGAAACGATCATGCTTTTATGACCTCTATACTGGATTACTATAATCCTCTTTTCGGGGGATGTAATGCATCTGTTAATAATTAACTTCAGCTAAAGCAAAATGCAGCTGCCAGGATTTTTACCAGGTCAAGAAAATACAATCATATCACCCCAATTTTATCGTCCTTACACTGTCTGCTAGAATGTACTGTATAACTGCATGTTATATACTGACCGCCTTATACACAACTCCTTAACTTTTCCGACTTTGACTGTAAACCTTTGTAAAGCTGCTTTGAAATGGTATTTATGATGAAAAGCGGGATACAATTCAACTTGAATTTAATAGAATTTAATTTATCTTCATAGCAAATAAAAAAACAGTGTAAACCAAATGATTTCCAATCTTATGACTCTCATCAAAAACTTTTTCTTCGAAAACATTTCAAAAACAAATGACTCTTGTGAGCTATTTGTTTTCAGGGAATCAAAAACATACAGTGCTACAAATGTAACCAAATGATTCCAGAACAAACAATTCTTATTTATTTATTTTTATTAAATCAAAATGTACAGTACATACTATGTGCAAACTCAAAGGATTCCCAAACAAAATACTATACTCAGCTGGTTCTTTATAGTGAATCAAATGCATGCATTGCAATCTGTGTAACCAAATGATTCACAAAGAAATGATTCATATGATTCAGTTACTTTATTCGTTACCAGTTTCAAAAGTCAGGTGGATGAACATGGAGTGCCTTAAGGATGAGTTTAAGGCCCTTCGCTATTCTTCACAATATATAATATACAAAAAGAAACATACGATCTGTGTTGTAAGTGGGTTCATGCCTTTATGACCTCTAGACTGGATTACTGTAATGCTCTTTTCGATGGTTGTAATGTATCCGCTATTATTAAACTTCAGTGAGTGCAAAATGCAGCTGCTAGGGTTCTTACCAAGTCAAGTAAATACAATCACATCACCCAAATATTATCTTTCTTACACTGGCTCATATTGAATCGCACTTATCTTTATAGTAGATAAAAAACAGCATAGACCAAATGATTCCAGATCAAATGACTCTCATCAAAAACATTCCCAAACAAATGACTCGTATAAGCTTTGTTTCAGTGAATCAAAGACATGCAACAAAACAAGTATAACAAAAAGATCTGCATGCAAATGACTCTTATGATCCGATTCTCTTCAGTGAATCAAAACAGATTGCACTGCTTTCTGAACAAATTCCTTTTTTGGGCGATTGTCTGAAGCCCCTAAAATGATTCACAGATGCCATTACTCTCTTAAATTGTCAAGACTTATATAAACCAATTCTTGTTACTTAATCAAGCACAGTTTAACAATCCAGAACAAATGATTCCCAAACAAATGACTCTTTTGAACATATTTTGTCATTGCTGAAACAAACAGCACAAATAGAGATGACCGAGTGATTCAATTGACTCCTGATCAAAAGACTCATATGAACCAATTCCAGTTAGTTAAGCACATTATAACAATCCAGTCCAAATTATTCCCAAACAAATGACTATTTTGAACATATTTACTCTTTTAGTCGTTGCTAAAACAAACAAAATTACAAACAAATACACCAGATGATTCACAGATGCCATTACTCTCTTAAAGTATCAATTATATGTTTCTCCCTGTTTAGTGAGAACTGTGACAACACATGTATATGTCAACTATAAGCAGAATCTAAGACTCCATCTGAGACTCTTTCACAGCCCAGACTGAAGGAACAGGAAGTTGGTATGCACTGAATCTGGTGGCAGGCCAAAGCTCCAGATAGCAGCGGCGCGAGGAAAACGCTCCCATGGCAACAAGACGAGATTGGTTTGCTTAGCCCGGGTCCGGTCCGCTCGCACCCTAATGTAAAGAGACAACATGCTGGAATTAATCAAAGTGTCAGAGACGAGCGAAAAGTCAGGAGAATTTAATTTGAAGACAAAAGAAATGAAAGCCATTTCTTTTTCCCCCTCCTCCTTCCTTCAACACAGATACACACACACATATCCCCGAATCTCTAGGGCTCAGAGGACACGACTCACGAATGCTTTCCATCTGGAGGTACAGCAGACGGCAACACGCAGACATTTCTCATCGCAGAGACAACGGTTTCATAGCAGAGAATGTGGGTGACGGTGAGAGAGTGACAGAGCGACAGAAACACTAAAGGCGTCTTTTTGCTGGATGTCGACTTTCAGCTGCACGTCAGACTTGATGGACAAAATCCTTCAAAACTTTAAAACAATCCAGTTTTTAGAAGACAAAACGCCAGCTGCCGTATAAATATGCTTTATGAAGGGCATGAGTAAATTATGACATCAAAAACACATTAAAAAACATGTAAAAATGCAAATTGATTTGATGTCGATTGTAACTACCTTGATGTCAAAATGACATCAAATTGACATCTAACATTGGCGCAAAAGAATGCTAATTGATGTGGTGTTAACTGACTAGTTTGATAACCAAACCACATCAAATTGTCATCTAATGTTGGCGTCAAAAAAATTACAAAATGCAAATTGATTTGATGTCAACTGACTACCTTAATGTCAAAACATCATCAACTTGACATCTACAGTAACATTGGCGTCAAAACTGCTAATCGATTTAAAAACGTCAAATCAACTTCAAATTGACATCTAACATTGGCGTCAAAAAAACTGTCAAAAATGTTAATCGGTTTGATGTTAATAGACTAATTCGATAATCAAATCACATCAAACTGTCATCGAACATTGGCGTCAAAAAAGTCAAAACTGCTAATCGAATTGATGTCAGTTGACTACCCTGATGTCAAAACAACATCAAATTGACAACTACAATAACATTGGCGTCAAAACTGCTAATCGATTTAAAAACGTCAAATCAACTTCAAATTGACATCTAACATTGGCGTAAAAAAAAAAAACTATCAAAAATGTTAATCGGTTTGATGTTAATAGACTAATTCGATAACCAAACCACATCAAACTGTCATCTAAAATTAGTGTAAAAAAAATTACAAAATGCAAACTGATTTGATGTGAACTCACTACCTTGATGTTAAAATGACATGAAATTGACATCTAACATTGGCGTCAAAAACATCAAAAAAAGCTAATGAATTTTGATGTTAATTGACTACTTTGATATCAAAATGACATCAAATTGCCATCAAGTATTGGCGTCAAAAATGCAAATCGATTTGATGTAAACGGACAACTTTGATGTCAAAACAACATCAAAATGACATCTAACATTGGCGTCAAAAAAGTCAAAACTGCTAATCGAATTGATGTCAGTTGACTACCTTGATGTCAAAACAACATCAAATTGAGATCTACAGTAACACTGGCGTCAAAAACGCAAATCGATTTGAAAATGTCAAATCAAGGTCGAATTGACAGAAAAAGGCAATTGGCGTCAAGAAACATGACAACTATAAATCAATTGGATGTCAACTGACTACCTTGATGTCAAAAATAGAAATTGATCTAACGTTAATAAACTTCGTTACCAAAAAGACATCAAATTGTCATCAAATATTGGCGTTAAAAAACATGTCAAAACTGCAGGTTGATTTTAATGGTAATACAGCATTAAATTGACATCTAACTAGGGTTGGGTATCGTATGGGCTTATTTTAATACCTTTGCTAAATCAATATTTTTAAAATGGTACTGATGCCAAAACCTGATGCCTGAACTGATACTTTTTAGTCACAAATTTTTTGTCAAATAGTCAATTTGACAAAAAAAATAAAAATAAATAAATAAATAAATAAATAAATAAATATATATATATATATATATATATATATATATATATATATTAATCATTATCATTGAACTATATATATATATATATATATATATATATATATATATATATATATATATATATATATATATATATATATATATATATAGTTTAAAGTATTTTGTTATTGCTGAGACACACATCACAAACAGAGAAGACCAAGTGATTCAAATGACTCCTGATCAAAAGGCTCTTTTGAACCAATTCATGTTACTTAACCACAGTTTAACAATCCAGTTCAAATGATTCCCAAACAAATGACTCTTTTGAACATAATTGGTCATTGCAAAAAAAAAAAAAAAAACACCACAAACAAGACCAAGTGAATCAAATGACTCTTGATCAAAAGACTCTAATGAACCAATTCCTGTAACTTAAGCACAGTATAACAATCTGGTCTAAATGATTCCCAAACATGACTCTTTTGAACATATTTTATCATTGCTAAAACAAACAGCTTAACACAGAGAAGACCAAGTGGTTTAAATGACTCCTGATCGAAAGACACTTATGAACCAATTACTGTTACTTAAGCACATTATAACAATCCAGTCCAAATGATTCCAAAACAAATGACTCCTTTGAACATACTTTGTCATTGCTAAAACAAACACCGCAAACAAGACCAAGTGATTCAAACGACTCTTGATCAAAAGACTCTAATGAACCAATTCCTGTTACTTAAGCACAGTATAACTATCCAGTCCAAATGATTCCCAAACATATGACTCTTTTGAACAAATTTTTGCTACTGAACAAAACAAACGTCTTCTAAACAATGGAGTTTTAGCCACATTAATATGTTTTCTGATGATCATGACTGAACCTTAAGAAACATCTGAACCTCAAACTCTGAAGTTAAACCTCAAAAACAATCAAGTATAAAGTACTACCTTTTTTTTTTCCTTGAATTCATACATTTTAATGATCCAGACACGATGCAATATTTAGCAATTTGTCGAAGTTAATTTAATATCAGATTTCTTTTTAATCATCAAAGGACCCCTGCAGTACCATTGCAAGACCCCCTGTTGAAAACTCCTGTGGTACAACAATATTAGAGGACATAATAGCACATCATAATGCGTTTTGATTCCTCAGACCCCCACGTATTGTTTGCAGGTGAGCATTAGCATCTAGATAAACGTGTTTTATTAAAAACATCTTCCTCGCTTGTCTGACTTTTATGATAGTCATGAATAGGTTATTGTTGTATAGTCAAACACATACAAAATACACATTATTCCCAAACTAATGACTCTATTGAACTGATGTTGTTGGATCATCAAACGCATGCAGCAAAACAGAAAAGACTCTTTTGATTCAATCATTGTTATATAAATCAAAATGCATTCAGCACAAACAGAAAGACCAAATCATTTCTTACATTTCTTTTTGGGCAAACTTCTGGCAGTTAATCAAACTTATACAGCACAGAGGAGTAAAGGTAAAATGACTCTCAGATAAATGATTCATTTGAATTGGTAGTGGTAAATGGACCGAACTGACCAAATTACTTCTTTAAAACTGTTTTCAAATGATCTCCAATCAAATGACTCATTTTGTTTTGATTGTTTCTATTGAATCAAATGCATACAGTACATTACAGAGAGTGCAGACAGAATGACTTCCAAACAAATAAGTTTTAAAAGAGTCAAGAGATATTTTTGGAATCATTCCAGATATTCCAGAACCCAGATATTTTCTAAAACCAATCTTTGTTAGTAAATCAGACATGTGCAACACAAATGATTCCCAAATGAACGACTCTTTTGAACTGATTGCTGTCAGTGAATCAAACACAAGCAACACTAATAGAAAAAAACCCTCTTTTGAACCAAATATTCAATCAAATGTCAACCAGCACAAAGAGAAAGACCAAATTCTTGGACAAATTCATTTTTGGACCAGTTTGGGGTAGTGAATCAAACTTAACATTAAATGTTAAATGATTCCCAAACAGAAGACTTTTCATGAACTGGTTGTGTAACTGGTTGTTTAAACGATTCCCAAATGAATGACTTATTTGAACTGGTTGCGGTTAATGTGGTTAACAGTATTGACCAAATTTATTTCTTTAATTTTTAGAGTTGTTTGATTAAACGATTCCCAAACAAATGACTCATTTTAAACTTTCTGTAGCAAATGAATCAAATGTGCAGACAAAAATGATTCCTAAGCAAATACATGCTTTAAACTATTTTGTAATCAATCAAACATAAACACTACCAACATTCCACACCAAATGATTCCTAAACAAATGACTCTTCAAGCCAATCTTTGTGTTTTGTTTTTACAAGTGCAGCACAAATGACTCTCCAAATGATCAACTATTTTTGGAGTTGGTGAACTAAACATATAAAACAAAAACAACAAAGACCAAATGATTCCTCAACAAATGATTCGTTTGGAGTGAATTTGGTTTCTAAACCAAACACTTACAGGCCAAACAGTGCAAACCAAATGCTTCTCATGTGACTCCTTTAAAGAAAAATGAAGAGTTAATCAAATGAAATAAGCACAAAAAGTGCAGGTTCAAAACAAATGACTCTTTCAAGCCATTTTTTGTGAAAACACAAACAGCACAGCAGATCAAATGATTCCTAAACAAATAATTCTTTGGATGCCATTTTAGTGATTCAAGCACATTTAGCACAAACAGTACGGACCAAATGATTCCCAAACAAATGACTTATTTGAAACTATGTTGTCATTGCTGTAATGCATACAGTACAGCACAAACAGATAAGACCAAAACATTCTAATGACTCCTGATCAAAAGACTTTTATGAACTAATTCTTGCTTGTTAATCAAACAGTATAACAATCCAGTCCAAATGACTCACAAACAAACGACTCTTTTGACCATATTTTGTCCTTGCTGATACACATACAGTTTAAGCAGGGAAGACCTTGTGATTCAAATTACTCCAGATCAATTGAGAACCAATTTTTGTTACTTAACCAAATGCAGTACAATAGAAAAAACCAAATGATTCACAAACAAATGACTCTTCTGAACATATTTTGTCTTTGCTGATACACACACAGCACAAACGGAGAAGACCAAGTGAATCAAATGACTGATGATCAAAAGACTCTTATAAACTGATTCTTGTAAGTTAACCAAACGCAAAGCAACACTGCAGAGTGCAGACTGAATGATTCCCAAATGACTCTTTGAACATATTTTTTCTTTGCTGAAACACATACAGCACAAAGACCTTTGAAATTCAAATGACTCCTGATCAAAAGACTCTTATGAACCAAATCTTGCTAGTTAATCAAACATAGTAAAACAATCCACTCAAAATGATCCTCCAACAAATGACTCTTTTGAACATATTTAGTCGCTGCTAAAACACACAGCCCAAACAGACAAGACCAAGTAATTCAAATGACTCCTGATCAAAAGATTCTTTTGAACTAATTCTTTCAAGTTAATCTGACACTGTACAACCCGGCAGACCAAATGATTCCCAAATGACCCTTCTGACCATATTTTGCCACATAACGTACAAACAGAGATGACCTTTGATTCAAATGACTTCTGATCAAAAGATTCTTATAAACGAATTCTTATTAGCTAATCAAACCTAATATAACAATCCACTCCAAATGATTCCCAAACAAATGACTCGTTTGAACATATTAAATCTTTGCTGTAACACATACAGCACAAGCAGAGAAGACCAAGTGATTCAAAAGACTCCTGATCAAATGACTCTCATGAACCAGTTCTTGTTACTTAACCAAATGCAGTACAATAGTACAGACCAGATGATTCACAAATGACTCTTTTGAACATACATTATATTGCCTTTTTCTGAAGCACACACAGCACAAACAGACAAGACCTTGAGATTCAATTGACTCTTGATCAAAAGGCTCTTATGAACCATAAGCTAATCAAACCTAATATAACAATCAACTCCAAATGATTCCCAAACAAATGACTCTTTTGAACATACAGTATTTTGTTCAAAACATTTGTTTGTTACAGTATTTATTTATCACATAAAGCAGAGAAGACCTTGTGATTCAAATGACTTCTAATCAAAAGACTCCTTTGAATCAATTCTTTTAAGTTAATCAAACGCAATACATCAGTGCAGACTAAATGATTCGCAAACAAATGACTCCTTTGAACACATTTTTGCTGCTCTACAAAACACACACAGTGCAAAACAAAGATTGCAAATGCTTGTTGTTAGTGAATCAAATCCCATCATTGGCCAAATGGACTCAAAAGTCTTCAAAACAACTCAGGGAATCAATAAACAGGCGTATTCATATGATTCCCACTGGAAAGCTCTGCTGTATTAGTTTTCATCAGGCCGATATGAGCTGTGATTGAGCTGTAGTATTGCTGTACGCCAGATGGAGAGACGTGTCGGCGTCGCTGTGAATAAAGCCAGAGGTTTGATGCTGTCAGAGAGACAGACGTTTCTCTGCTCGCTTTACTCTCAAATTGCCAACATAAAGAGAATTGGGCTCTCAGAAGGGAACAAAACAAGACTCATAAATCCAGATTGTGTTCAGCTTCACCTGAGGAAACAGCGGCCAGAGAAGCAGAGATTCAACTGTAAAAAACACACAGCTATCAGGCAGAAAAAACACTCCATCACGATTAAATTCATTTGACAAAACTGCTCAATGGAAGGTGGATTATTAATGTATGCTGAAAACTACTGACATAGAGGAATATACAATTAAAGGATTTAAATTAGTGTTATATTTTTAAATAGACTACTTAAATTTACTAATATTTTAGTATGAACTGTAATCTTTTTTTAGTTTAACTGGAAAGTGAAATAATAGAGGTATTTATTTATTTATTTATTAATTTATAATTAAGAGTATTTATTTATTTATTATTATTTTTTTTTATTTATAGAACACTTTCTTATATAACAAAAATAGAAAACACTTATTACAAACAGAAAAAATAAACACAATTAATTACATTTAATTTCATTGATAAACATTTTAATTCAATTATTTATTATATTTTATTTATTTATATTTATTTTTTATTTATAGAACATTATCTTATATAATAAAAATAGAACAATAGATACAATTAGTAACATTCAATATCATTAATAAACATTTGAATTAATTTTCTTTTTTAATTTAAATTTATTTATTTATAGAACATTTTCTTCTAAAATAAAAATAGAAAACACTTATTAAAATTAGAAAAAACTTGAATACAATTATTAGCATTTAATATAATTAATAAACATTTTAATTATTAAATTGTTTAAATTTTATTTATTTATTTATTTATTTATTTATATTTATTTACAGATTTTTTTCTTATAAAGTAAAAATAGAAAATACTTATTACAATTAGAAAATATTAAACACAATAAATTCAATATCATTAATAAACATTTCAATTAATTAATTTATTTCATTCATTCATTCATTCATTCATTCATTCATTTTCTTGTCGGATTAGTCCTTTTATTAATCAGCACCACATCGAAATTAACCGCCAACTTATCCAGCACATTTTTACGCAGCGGATGCCCTTCCAGCCGCAACCCATCTCTGGGAAACATCCACAAACACTCATTCACACACACTCATACACTACAGACAATTAGCCTACAATTTAGCACTTTTTTTTAATCATTTTTATTTTTTGTTTATAATTTTATTTTACTTGCTTCATTTATTCTTGTTTATGTAAAGCACTTTGAATTGCCACTGTTTATGAAATGTGGTATATAAATAAACTTGCCTTGGCTTGCCTTGCCTTACCCAATTCACCTGTACCCAGAGCACCCGAAGGAAACCCACGCGAATGCAGGGAGAACATGCAAACTCCACACAGAAACGCCAACTGAGCCGAGGATCGAACCAGCGACCTTCTTGCAGTGAGGCAACAGCACTACCTACTGCGCCACTGCTTTACCCTAATTAATTTATTTATTTATAAAAAATATATAATTAAAATAGAAATAATTTTTACAATTAGAAAAATTTAAGTACAATTAGTAACATTTAATATCTTCAATACACATTTTAATTACTTTAATTATTAAATTATTTAATTAATAATTTTTAGAACATTTTCTTATATAATAAAAAATAGAAAATACTTTGTACAATTAGAAAAAAATTCAATACAATCAGTAACATTCCATATCAATAATGAACAATTCATTATTCTTTTTTTTACATTTTTTAATTTATATTTATTTATAGAACATTTTCTTGTATAAAAAAATAGAAAATAATTAATTCATTACATTGAATTCATTTATTTATATTATTTTTAGAACATTTTCTTATATAATAAAAAAAGAAAATACGTATTACAATTAGAAAAAATTAAATACAATTAGTAAGATTCAATATCATTAACTAACATTTTAATTTATTTTTAAAATGTTATTTTAAAAATAAAACAACATTCTGAAACTTGCCTATTCACCTTATTCTCAGCTGTCAAGTGGGCGCTGCCATTTGAATCTTTTTGGCTCGAAACTTCCGGTCACATTCACTTCTATTCATTTTTTGACGTTAACAACTGCTCGTTACGCTGCTTGATGTTGCAATTTAATATTTTCTTATTATATTATTCTACTTGGTCTGTGTAGTCATGCAAACATTTGTTTGTTGAGCAAGTAGTTTGGCCATTTTCTGTCGTTTATTATTCCTTGTCATTTCTCCCATAGGCGACTGAATCGGAAGTTTTAAGACAATCGCGAAAACAGGCGCACTTCCGCATTTTAGAATAAGGTCAATATAGCACTTATTCATTGTTGCTCTTATAGTTGTGTAAATTGCTTCCTTGTCCTCATTTGTAAGTCGCTTTGGATAAAAGCGTCTGCTAAATGACTAAATGTAAATGTAAATTTATTTATTTACATATTTAACATTTTCTTATATAATGAAAAATAGAATTAGAACTTTTTAATATAATAAGTAACATTCAATATCATTAATAAACAGTTAGTTTAAATGTAAAATATTGAAATTATTTAAAATGTTATTTAAAATATTTAAAATAATGATGTATTTTTAAATTTAATAATTACATGAATATTTAAATACAAAATAAGCAAGAAGAAAAGGACATTTATAATTGATATTATTATTATTATTATTACTTATAAAAAACGAATTATTTAGTAGCCATTCAATACAATACATAAAACATTTTCATTACTAAATAAATAAATAGTTAATGTAATATTTACTGTTTAAACTAAAATATATATATATAACATTGGAATAAATATACACAAATTATTCAGTTGTATACTGTATTAATTATTTAATCATTCATTCATTCGCTTTCCTTCGGCTTAGTCCCTTTATTTATAAGAGGTCGCCACAGCGGAATGTACCACCAACTTTTCCAGCATTTTTTTTTACACAGCGGATGCCCTTCCAGCTGCAATCCAGTCCTGGGAAACATCGATACACACTCAATCACACACACACAATCACACACACACACACACACACACACACACACACACACACACACACACACACACACACACACACACTACAGCCAATTCCATTTACCCAATTCACCTTTAGCGAATGTGTTTAGACTTGTGGGGGAAACCGGAGCACCGGGAAGAAACCCACGCCAACACAGGGAGAACAAGCAAACTTTACAAAGAAATGCCAACTGGCTCAGCCGGGACTCAAACCAGCAACCTTCTTGCTGTGAGGCGACAGCGCTAACCACAGAGCTACCATGTCACCATGAAGGATTTTCAACCTTTTCAAAATCGAATGTGTGGATCTTAAACAAAGGAGCAAATCTATGATTTCTATGAGTATAAAAAAACATCGAACACACACAATAAAACACTAATAAACAAGCTGAAAAGTTAGTTAAATGCCGTTCCAGTACAGTCTTCACTAACCAAACTCAAATCTACAGACGCCACATGCTCGGTGTATATTTATGGAAATGTTCATCCGTATGTCAGGACAGAGATCCAGCAGATGGTTCATGTTATTCACAGTTACACAAGCAGCAGAGAAACTCACTCGCTGCTAAGAAACTTTGTTGTGAGTGAGCAAAAAAAAACAAACACGATATTCAGACCGATTCTGTTTCAGAATTTAGAAGCCAGAAAAATATAAAATTTCAGAAGATATTTGAGATTTATGTGCTTAGTCACAGACTTAAAATAAGAGGAAAGCACTGATTTACACAAATAGACTACACTAATAAATGACATTTGCTGTTTGTTCAAACTACTTATTTAAAAGGAGCTGAAGCAACACAATTCTTGAGTTTTTGGGAGGATAACGTAACTTTTTTATGTTCAAAACAACTTAAATTTGTAAAAATGAATAAGCTTACTTGATTCCTTTATGTTGTTTGAACACAAATTGAGTGGAACCCAGCATTTTTAGGAGTTATAAGATATGCAACCTAGGCTCATTCTGAAAATGTACCCCTATATACATTTCTGGAGAGCACCAAATGCTTCCCAGGAGCTACGGTTTTTTTCTCCCTTTGTACGCTTTTTAATATCTCAAATTTCTCTTGGCGAGTGTCATTCGCGCCTGCTTTCTCGATTAAATCCGCCAGAGGTTGCTGTCGACTGATTGACTGAACAATCAAATGACTCACCCTCCTCTTTCCCTAAACCCAACCGATAGTTTTAAAAGCAATCCAGAAAAATAAGCCTGGTTTTCACCACATTTTCATATCTGACCACATTCTCACCTTGTTTCTACCTTGTTTAGTTTATTTATGGGCTTTTGTTTTTGCTTTACCCGCTTTTTAGAACCGTTATTCATAAGACTCGAACCTTGTCATCGTATTCAACTCTTCTACACGTCACAAGTCCGCCGACGTACGCGGTCAGCCACTGAACAAACTGGTAACAGCGGAAAAGCCATCATTACGAAGGGGTCTGCTGGTAACCGCAAAAAAAAAACAGAGTCATACCGCCGTGTAGCATTTGTTTTAAAGAGGAAATGCAGCCATACGTACCTCTGGCTATATAATTCGTGATCTCCATAAATGTATATAGGGCTACGTTTTCAGAATGAGCCTATGTTGAGGATATGCCCCTGTCTGTCACATAACCAGCAATCTGTTCCTGAAAGATCTCTGGCATACTACACATGTCATTCATGAACTACATATCCCAGCATGCCTTTGCACAAACCAGTCACCATTAATCACACACAGCTGAATATCGTCATCATCAATTGTTTGGACTATTTATACACATTGCACACACCAGTCAATGCGGAATCTTTGTTTGTTAGTACCTGTATGGTTTCAGTGAGTGTCGTCCTGTTTATAGTTTTTCTAGTTATGTTTTGATGATTTGAACTTTTTGTACTTTGATCATGGCTTTGTTTTTGCATTTTCCGTTGCCCTTCATGATACCCGAGTTCTTGTTTTTTGACCTCATTTGTTTTTGCCTGCACGAATAATCTTTTTCATTAAAAATTGCATTTGGATACTACTTCTTGTCTTCGCTCCCTTGACACCCGGTGACACTGTCAATTACACACACACGATCTCTCGTTGACTAATTAAAAGACGGCACTAAGAAATTTGATAAAAATTTGGTTAAATATTGTGCTGTCATAAATACGGAAAGAGGGGAGAGAAAATACGGGAGAAATACGGGTAAATACCTTTACGGGATGATAGCGGGATAGAACTGTAAAATACGGGAGAATCCCAGGAAAAAAAGGAGGGTTGACAGGTATGCACTATACTCCAAATAAAAGCCAGAATCTAAGCTTTTTTTTTAACTGTAACTGATGATCAACAGTTAATATGTCACATTTGACCTCTTCCCAACAGGGAAAACCAACAATGATCAAGAAGGCATTATTATTTGCTGTAATGGCTTTGGAATAAAAAACATCAGTACAATGGAAGTCAATGGGGCAAAAACAGCCCCAAACTTAGGGCCCTATCATACACCTGGCGCAGTGTGGCGCAAGGGGTGGCGCAATACTCTTTTGGTAGTTTCAGCTTGGCGCAAGAGTCGTTTTGAGGCGTTGCGCTATGCTGTATTAGCGCCTATAGGCGTTCTGGTCTAAAAAGGAAGGCGTTCTGAGGCGGACCGCTGGCGCGTTGCTATTTTGAGAAACTAAAATAGATTTTTCATTAGACCGAAACTAACCCGGTCTAAACTCCAGCGCAGAGTTGTGCCTCGCTTACACACTGCTTAATACGCACATGAGAGCAATAGGCAAATATCTTTACATATGAAAAAAAATATAATATTAAGGACATATATAGGATATAATAAGAATAGATATAGAATATAAATATAAAGGATTAAAATATTACAAAACATATTATTTTCTAGCCTACATAAATATGAAAAATCACAGCTTTTATGTCTTCTTCATCTCGGGAGGCTTTTTCAGTTCATTCATAACAATTTGCTTTTGTATAATGTTATTATTATTAGCAGTATTATTTATTATATCCATATTTATATTTGTTTTATTAAAAACAAGCTTAGATTTGCCCAACTGTCAGGTTTTAGACCATATGGGGCACAGCATGTATTTTAGGATATAACTCAGGTTTTTGAGCACATTTTGTTTTTATTGTTCATTTATTAATTTGCTAGAAATTAGAACTGAATTTAGAAATAGTTTTGTAACGAATATTTGCGCTTAACAAACAAAAGTATTTATTTATAGACTAACTGATGTCTGTGCGTAAAGGTTTCCCTATCCAAGAGCGAAAGTGAAAGTAGATCCATTATCTCTCATTCTCACGCAGTAGATGCTCTGTTTAACTGTTTTCTGTAAAAAAAAAATGTTACTGTTTGCTAGTGAAATGCTCAGTTTTTTTACTTAGACTTACTTTGCGTCCTGTAAATAGCGAATGCGCTTATGGCGCGATGCAGCTGGCTCTTAAAGGGAATGTGAGATGAGACTCTGATTGGTTTATTCTCAAAACACACCTATAACTCATTAAGAAAATAAACTCAACCCTTTTAGACCATGCGCCGTGGCGCAAAGCGGATTTTCCCGTCCTTAAATTAGCAGAAATGCGTTCTGACACGCCCTGAAACGTTTGTGCCCTGCGTTTTGCGCTCTGCGCATGGACCGTCAAAATAGAGCCCGTAATGAATGGGTAATCAATTAGCCTAGAATGTATTGAGTTCTTGAAAAATTCCAAAGCATTTTCCCAAAATATGTGTAAAAATAAGATTTGTCACCAAAAATCATTTCATTTGCTGAAACACAAAGAAATTTGTGGCTAAATTAAGCCTCAAAGTCATCCCCAACAGCACACAAAGGTTCATTCAATAATGCGTATACGCTTGCTTAATCATTTTAAAGCAACTAATATTTTTTTACATTTATTTGTGATTGGTTTATTTTCACGTTAGAGGATCTCAGTCAAGTGTATTCGACATTATCAGCATGTTCAGATCAGTAAAGCCGCAGTACAAGACGTAGCGAACGCTGCTAATTCTTCCACTCTGTGCTGCACTCTGAATGAACCGCTGTCCTCGGCGAGACCCTCGTCAGCTGACGGAGCCCAAACACTGTGTTTCCTCTTATAGACACACGTTTGCTGGCAGAAGGAGCTGCTCCGGTGTTTTCACTGCCTCTGGACTCCAGCCGGCTTTTCTAGCTGGTATCGATATTGTACGGTTTGAGGAGTAAGAGAAGACGTCTTCACATACACCGATCAAACAGACAGACTTACAGCTTTAGTCGGAATTATTAGCCCCTCTGTACA
>NC_141045.1:6435000-6457500 GCF_052040795.2 Danio rerio | reverse complement strand
CTGCCTCCCAAGAAATGCACAGTTTTGGTGTAATATGAGCTTTAATAAGACGTTTCTAAAAGCATAAACACTTATAATTATACATAGTGAGACAAAACTATGTAAATATGCAAAAATGTGTAAATATAATAGAGTTTTTGGTCAAATATGAGCATTAAGAAGATATTTCTAAAAACATAAACACTTTAAAACTAGTATATTGACATATTTTGTCTTATTTACAGTTTTGAGTCACTTTGTGTATGTGTAAGTGTTTATGTTTTTAGAAATGTCTTAAGTTAAAGCTCATATTTTATCAAAAAACTATAATATTTACATATGTTTCCATATTTACACAGAGTTATTGGTAAAATAAGAGCTTTAAAAAGATTTTTTTTTAAACAAAAGCACCTAAAACTATACAAAGAGACTCAAAACTGTTTAAATATGGGGAAATATGTTAACATAATAGAGTTTTTGGTAAAACATGAGTTTCAGCAAGATGTTTTATAAGTCAAACACTTATGATAATTAAAACTGACTCAAAATTATGAAAATATGTAAATATACTGCAGTTTTGGATCAAATATAAGATTTAAAAAGACATTTCTAAAAATGTAAACACTTAAAATTACACAAAGAGACTCAAAACTATGTAAATATTGAAAAAATACGTAAATATAATAGTGTTTTTGGTCAAATATGAGCTTTGACATGAATTTTTAAAGACAAAAACTTACAGTTACACAAAATGACTTAAAACTATGTGAATATGAGAAAATATGCAAATATAATAGTTTTTGGTAAAACATGAGCTTCAACAAGAATTTCTCAAAACACAAACACAGTTACACAGTGACTCAAACGTATGTAAATATGAGAAAATGTGTCAATATAATAGAGCTTTTGGTCAAATATGACACATTTTAAAAGCAAAAACACTTAAATAGTGACTAAAATTATTTAAACATGAAAACAAACATGAAAATATAATAAAGTTTTGGCTTGAAATTAGCTTCATCATGTTTAAAACACAAAACAAACATGTAATTTCCATTTAAAGCTACGTGCAAACTCCAATGTTTAGTTTATGTCTTCCATTCTCCAACATATTCTCATACTAAAGCACCTCCAAAAGATGAAGGAGCCACGATATTTACATCTCGCCACATTTTAGAGTCCGCCTCCCCAAAAATGCACGTTTCTGATCAAATATGAGCTTTAACAAGACAAAATAAAGACTTACAATTACACAAAGTAACTTAAAACTATGTAAATATTAGAAAATATGAAAATATAAACGTTTTTGGTCAAATATGAGCTTTAATAAGACATTTTTAAAAGCACAAACACTTAAATAATTCCTAAAACTATTTAAAAATGAAAAAAAAAAAATCTAAATATAATAGTATTTTTGATAAAACATGAGCTTTTTCATGTTTAAAACACTAAACAAATGTGTAAACCCTATTTAAAACTATATGCAAACTGCAATGTTTAATTAATGTCATCCGTTCTCCAACATATTCCCATACCAAAGCACCTTCATCAGAGGAAGGAGCCACGGTTTTTACATCTCGCCACATTCGCCATAGTCTGCTTCCCCAAATTTGCACATTTTTGGTCAAATATGAGCTTTAACAAGACATTTTTAAAAGCACGAACAATTAAATATAACTAAATCTACGTAAATATGAAAAAAAAATGCAAATATAATAAAGTTTTGGGTCAAATATGAGCTTAAACAAGACATTTCTAAAAGCACAACCACTAAAAAAACACAAAGTAACTCAAAACTATGTAAATATAAAAAAATATATAAATAAAATCCATGAAAATAAATTTCTATATAAAGCACCTCCATCAGAAGAAGAATCCACGATTTTTACATCTCACCACATTTTAGAGTCTTGTATTTATTCAAATACGAGCTTTAACAAGACATTTCTAAAAACATAAACACTTAAAATAATACAAAGTGACTCAAAACTATGTAAATATTAGAAAATATGAAAATATAATAGTAAAAAGCACAAACACTTAAATAGTGACCAAAACTATGTAAATATGAAAAAAAATATGTACATATAATAGTGCTTTTGCAAAAATATGAGCTTTAACAAGACATTTACAAAGACAAAAACACTTACACAACTACACAAAGTGACTCAAAACTATATAATTATTAGAAAATATGTAAATATAATAAAAGTTTTTGGTCAAATAACAGCTTTAACAAGACCTTTTTAAAAGCACAAACACTTAAACAGTGACTAAAACTATGTAAATATTGGGAAAATATGCAAATATAATACAGATTTTGTCAAAATATGCGCTGACATGAAATTTTTAAAAACATAAATTCTTACAATAATCTAAAGCGACTCAAAACTATGCAAATATAAGAAAATATGTAAATATAACAGAGTTTTTGGTCAAATATGAGCTTTGACATGCATTTTTAAAGACATAAATGCTTATAATAGTAATCTAAAGGGTCTCTAAATTATGTTTATATATGAAAATATGTAAATATAATAGCGCTTTTGATCCAATATGAGATTTCTAAAAGCACTGACACTTAAATAGTAACAAAAACTATGTACATTTAAAAGAAATATGTAAATATAATAGTGTTTTGGTCCAATATGATACATTTCTAATAGTACAAACACTTAAACAGAGACTAAAACTATGTAAATATTGGGAAAATATGCAAATATAATACAGGTTTTGATAAAATATGACCTTTGACATGGATTCTTAAAAACATAAATTCTTACAATAATCTAAAGTGACTCAAAAATATGCAAATATAAGAAAATATGTAAATATAACAGAGTTTTTGGTCAAATATGAGCTTTGACATGCATTTTTAAAGACATAAACGCTTATAATATCAATCTAAAGAGTCTCTAAATTATGTTTATATATGAAAATAAGTAAATATAATAGCGCTTTTGATCCAATATGACATTTCTAAAAGCACTGACACTTAAATAGTAACAAAAACTATGTACATTTAAAAGAAATATGTAAATATAATAGTGTTTTGGTCCAATATGATACATTTCTAAAAGTACAAACATTTAAACAGAGACTAAAACTATGTAAATATGAAAAAATATGTAAATATAATAGTGTTTTTGATAAAACCTGAGCTTTATCATGTTTAAAACACAAAACAAACAAGGAGATTTTATTTAAAACTACTTGCAAACACCAATGTTTAATTAATGTCATCCACTCTCTAACATATGCCCATACTAAGGCACCTCCATCAGAAGGAGCAGCCACGAGTTTTACATCTCGCCACATTCCAGCATCTGCCTCCCAAAAAAATGCAATTACACGGCTGCGAGCGCTGGAGAGGAGCAGACCGAGAGAGAGTTAATGGGGAAGTTGTTTTGTGGCTCTCTCCATCATGCGGGGGGAAGAGCCCGGCTCTGCTGAACTTCAAAGCAAACGGACAACAGGCTCTCCATCTCTGTGGCTGATTGCTGAACAACATCAGACGCGTCACATCTCCTGCGTTTCTGGAGCACAAGGAGACACGGAGAACAGGCCACTTCCTGCGTTTTTCATTTCATTTCCTTCGCCATAACTTAGAAACGTCATTCATGGAGTAAGACGGTTGGACCAGAAGTGGTCATGGTTGGGTTCATTTGGTACACTGTAAAAAGTATCCCTAAATTAGAAATTTTCCTTATTTTGTGATTTATGTTTTAATTTTTTCCTAGTTTTTTTAACGCTTCAAACAACTTTCAACCTTGGAAAGTTGGAAAAAGTTTCAGCTCAAAATAAGCCACATTACTCTTTGAAACTGCCCCTATTAAGCTTCGATCCAAATCGGTGACTGTCGCTTTAAATGCAAATGAGATTAAGCTCTTTTCAAAAGAGGGCGGAGCTACAAATGCCTGTGTGACAGCATAGTGGCAGATTTAAAAATCTAATGGAGGGGGTTCATAAGCGAGCGGGGTTTTCCACCTCTGATGACACGTACAAAGAGAATATGTCAATCAAAGTGTTTCTGCCGACTGATTTTATCAAGTGTGATTATAAAATATAGAATTAATACATTTTTACTTATTAGAGGCTTGCTATATTTACAGACTCCTAATATAAAATAGATTTTTGCAAAAAAGGTCAACTTTAATTAATAATTGCAATATTTTTGTCATCATTTTAGGAACAAAAAACAATACAATAGCTGCGCTTCTGCTTTTTTGGGGGGAAATGGAACATTATGCAAGCAGGTAGCAATGCATTAAAATGATTCATTAATTATGAAACGTATGACCAAATACAAAAGTGATATAATAAAATGCGTACGTATGATTACATTCTGATAGATTACATTAAAATGAAGTCTAAGATCATTTCAGACACAATTATTGTTGATGTATTTACATACTGTTGTAGTCATAAGTAAATTTTTTTATGTTACATTTGACTCTAATATTTTAATCTCTACATCTGCACATATACGTTCTACATATATAACAAAAATACAAAAAGTAATAATATATATTTAAATGTGTAAATAAAGCAAAAAAATATTATTAACATTTCCATATTTTCATATTAATGTATTTACATATTTTAATTTAAAATTTTTAATTTTAATGTATAAAAATTAGATAACTACAATAATTTTACTATAGTTAATTATAATCATGACCAGGCATAAAATAAATGACTGCAGTAGTTACATGCTTTAAGAATAAATAAATATAAATTAATAAATAAATAAATGAATGAATAAATAAATGAATTATAATAATTATATATATATATATATATATATATATATATATATATATATATATATATATATATATATAATTTAGTATTATTTAATATAATAATATTTCAGTTATTATAATTAACTATATTATTACTAATTATTCTAGATTTGAAATTAAAATTTAAGATCAATTTGTCTTCAAACTGCGTTATACGTAGTTTATCTATGCATTTAAATAGGATATTATCTGCGATGTCAAAAAAATAAACTGTTTGTGGAGACTTCAATTTCTTTTTTCCAGCTCTAAAAATCCAGATTTTCCTGACGCATCCTTTTATAGCAGCACACAGGCTCATCTCTGCTTCATTTCTTCATCTAATCTGGACGGTTGACTGATTCTAATAGGTTTTAAGAGTGAATCTGACTGACCACCGCTGCCTTCTTCCATCCTAAGGAGCTTATCGAAGAAAAACACATTAAAAATGCAAGTTATAACGCGTCTGACACGGGGGTCAGCGCCGCCGAGAGTCACCAGCCGATATCAGACAAGTGTGTCAGAGAGAAGATTATGGAGATTTGCTGAGCCGCTGGCTGATAGAAACATAAACATCATGGCCGTCATCTTCAGAGATTAATCCACTGTCAGGATGACAACAGCTGACCAACAACCAGACACTAAAAACTCTGACCAACAAATGATCAACAACCAGACACTATCAATCAGCAACTTCCAGGCACTAAGAACCAACAACCAGACACTAACAACCAGCAAACAACAACCAGACACTAACAACCAGCAAACAACAACCAGACACTAACAACCAGCAAAAACTGACCAACCAGGCGCAAACAACATCTGCCTAACAACCAAACCCTAAATCCAAAAACAACTTGCCAACAACCGACAAACAACCATACACTAACAAACCAAATCTTATCAACTGGTCGACAACCTCACAATAACAAACAACAACCAGACATTACCACAGCAACAACTTTTGACCAACAACTAAAAACTGACCAACAAGACCCTAACAACCAAAAACTGCAGAACAACCACACAATAACAAACAAACAACAATCAACCGATCACATCCGATCAACCTGACGTTATTAAAACAATAACTACTAAAACAGCAACCAAAAACAAACAACAACTGTCCAACAACAAGACCCTAACAACCAAAACAACTGGCCAACAACCACACAATAACAAACAACAACTGATCCACAACCAGACACTAGCAAAACAAGAGCATTTGATCAACAGCCAAAAACGAACAAACAACAACAACTGACCAACAACAAGACCATAACAACCAAAAACACCTGCAGAATCACAACACAATGACAAACAACAACATCCGATCAACAACCAAAAGCTAACACCACAATTAGCTCACAACCACAATCTAACAATCTAACAACAAACCCTAACAAACAACAACAACTGACAAACAACCAGACACTAACAAACAACATCTGACCAACAATCAGTCCCAAACAACACCTGACCAACAGCCAGACACTAACAAACAACATCTGACCAACAATCAGACCCAAACAACACCTGACCAACAGCCAGACACTAACAAACAACATCTGACCAACAATCAGACCCAAACAACACCTGACCAACAGCCAGACACTAACAAACAACATCTGACCAACAATCAGACCCAAACAACACCTGACCAACAGCCAGACACTAACAAACAACATCTGACCAACAATCAGACCCAAACAACACCTGACCAACAGCCAGACACCAACAAACAACATCAGACCAACAATCAGACACAAACAACACCTGACCAACAGCCAGACACTAACAAACAACATCTGACCAACAATCAGACCCAAACAACACCTGACCAACAGCCAGACACTAAAAAACAACATCTGACCAACAATCAGACACAAACAACACCTGACCAACAGCCAGACACCAACAAACAACATCAGACCAACAATCAGACACAAACAACACCTGACCAACAGCCAGACACTAACAAACAACATCTGACCCACAATCAGACCCAAACAACACCTGACCAACAGCCAGACACTAAAAAACAACATCTGACCAAGTAGCAGACACAAAAACAACAACAGACCAACAACCAGACTCTAAAAAAACAACACTTAACTAACAACTAGACACAAACAACTGACCAACCAGACGCTAACAAACAACATCTGATTAACAACCAGACACTAACAAACAACATCTGACTAACAATCAGACACAAACAACACCTGACCAACAATCAGACACAAACAACACCTGTCCAACCAGATGCTAACAAACAACATCTGATTAACAACTAGTCACTAACAAACAACATCTGACCAACAATCAGACACAAACAACACCTGTCCAACCAGACGCTAACAAAGAACATCTGATTAACAACTAGTCACTAACAAACAACATCTGACCAACAATCAGATACAAACAACACCTGTCCAACCAGACGCTAACAAAGAACATCTGATTAACAACTAGTCACCAACAAACAACATCTGACCAACAATCAGACACAAACAACACCTGACCAACCAGACGCTAACAAACAACATCTGACTAACAACCAGACACTAACGACAAAATCAGGCACCAACGCTGACAAGCAACATCAACAACTGACCAACAATCAGACACAAAAGTGACCCGACATTAAAACAGCAACAGACCATTCTGTTGTAAACATAGCAAACAACAAATGACCCCCAACCAAACCCTAACAACCAAAAACTGTCTGACAACCAGACACTAACAAACTCAAGTGGAATAAACGTGAAGCTGATATAAACCTGCAAGCCTTGCGTCTCCATGGACAGGTGAGGGTAAAGCTCCAGGGATTGCCGTGAACATCCGTCCTGCAGGAGCGCGGGTCTCTGGGGCTCTTAAAGGGCCGGCGAGATAGCAAATCCTTTCTTTCAAAGTCTGAAGTCTGAGATTTACCCGCGGTTCCCTGCTCACAAAAGAAAGGACAGGCGCTCCGCAAGCCGCACACTAATAAAAGAGACGAATTTAACAAACAGATGCAGGAGAGTTCACCTTCACAGCACTGACACCAGAGGAGACAAAATACTTCAATCAACAGCTCTCTTCCAGTGACCTCTGCGAGACACGGTATTATTTCACACCGCCATATCCATTTCAGACACGCAGGACTCTGGGAGGGAGAATGTATTTCCCTTTGAGAGCTGACGGATAGTGTTTTTACAGGGTTCACATACACACAGAAGGCATTTTATAGATGAGGTCTGAAGCGAAAAGACCTTCGGGCGGTGGTTTCCGGCTGTGCGGCCCTCCATTGGTCCGTACGACTGCCTTCTGCTCTCAAGTTCAATTCTGAAGCCAGAAGTTTATAAGAACAGACACATACTCTTTATTAAGTCAGATTTTAGAAGTTTACCCATTGCGACATCCTTTGGCACCACTGAAATAACCGAATTGTCAGAAGCTACGATTGAAAAATGCGTTCTACTTACAGTTTTGGTCTTGTTTCTAGTTCAAATATTGAAAACATTATGAATAAAAAAGCAACTAGTAAACGTTTGCACATTGCGACATTCTTTGGCATCACTATAATAACTAATTTGTCTGCTCAGGTCTCCAAAAACAGGAGCTACCCTGGAAAAAAAATGGTTTTCTTACTTAGAACTTTGGACCCAATTCAGGGATGTAACGGTTTCAGAATTTCACGGTACGGTAATACCTCGGTATAAATGGCACGGTACGGTATTTATTGAATCATTTACAGGAAAAAACAAAACTAATGAAAATACTCCAAAAAAGTGCCAAAAGTGTCAATGACATACAAATTAGCCATCTATCTGTAAGCTTTGAAACAGGAACTTCAATTTTAATAACAAAAAAATATTAAACCATGTAAAAAATTAGGTTTCAATTTAGTATTGTTGAAAACTCATCACATTCAACATTTAATCACTCACTCACTCACTTAGATAGAGATTGGTTTTAAGGAATATTATCATATAACTATAATCTGATAAAAGCTGGTATCTCTGGGCATTTACAATGTCCCCTGCAACAGAAAAAAAGCCTCTCATTTGGGACTGAGGTTTCTGGGACAGAGAGATATGACTTGGCCCAGGTTGACAGCAGTGGGTAACGTTGTGCATTGTCTTTCCCCCATTTGAGAGGACAAGCCATGAGTGAGATAGAGGTCTCTTTGTGGTACAAGTCAATGTCTGCATCAATCTGAACAGTGTGCTGTATTCTGAAGTCCCCATGACTGTTATTAGTCGTATTCCCCAACTTGTATTTCACCACAGTCTGGCAGTGCCTGCATACTGTTTTTTTCTTTGTCTGTCACCTTTTCTCCTTTCTCGTGTCTTTTTAGAGAGAAACCAAAATGCTTCCACACATCCGATTTAAAACCCGCTTTAGGTTCGATCATTTCTAGCTCTTTTTCATCCCCGCTACTAGCAGCACACTCCATTTCCGCATTACTGGATCTGTAGCGACAACAGACCGCAAAGGATGATGGCCACGCCTGGGCTGATGGGAATTGTAGTTTTCGCTACCTCCCGTTCGCTTCATTCGCCTGAGCAAATTTTCTCAGAAGACCTATAGTTTTACCGATTCATGTGACTACGGTAATATTGAAAAAAATTGCTATTGCGGTATGACGGTATTTACAATATTGTTACATCCCTAACCCAATTCATATTCTATTTTTTGTACCCCTATCCCTTCCCCTTAGCCCTTACAACCGAGGGTTAAGGTCTTGGTCTTGATTCTAGTTCAAATATCAAACAATTCTTAAAACGAAAAAAGCAAATAGTAAAAGCTTACACTTTGCGACATTCTTTGGCACCACTAAAATAACCAATTCATCTGCTCAGGGTGCAAAAACGATGGCTATGATGGAAAAAAAAATGCTTTTCTTATCAAGCCTTTTGGTCTTGTTTCTAGTCCAAAGCAAATTGTAAAGGTTTACACATTGCAACATCCCAAAGCTGGCACCACTAATATACGTGTTCATCTGCTAAGGTTGCAAAAATCAGAAACTTTGCTGGAAAAAAAGGCTTTTCTTACTTGGTATCATGATCTTGTTTCTAGTCGAAATATTTAAAAATTATTAAATCAAAACAAAAATGGTAAAAGTTCACACATTGTAACATCGTTTGGCACCACAAAAAGACATTTAGTAAGCTCATTCTGCAAAAAAAATTATTGCTACGCTGGAAAAAATACTTTTCATACTTAGGGTTTAGGTCTTGTTTCTAGTCTAAATATCGAAAAATTCATAAGTCAAAAAGTTTACACATTGCGACATCCTTTGGCATCACTAAAATAACCAATTTGTCAGCTCAGGCTGCAAAAAACAGCAGCTACGCTGGAAAAAATGCTTTTCATGCTTAGGGTTTTGGTCTTGTTTCGAGTTCAAATTATGAAAAATTCTTAAATCAAAAAGCAAATAGTAAAAGTTTTCACATCACAACATTTTTAGCACCACTAAAATAACCAATTCAACTGCTCAGGCCGCAAAAAACAACAGCTATACTGAAAAAAAAGGCTTTACTTAAAATTTTGGTCTTGTTTTAGTCCAACTACTGAAAAATTCTTAAATCAAAAAGTAAACCGTAAAAGTTTACACATTGAGACATCCTTTAGCACCACTAAAATAACCAATTCAACTGCTCAGGGCTGCAAAAAACAGAAGCTACGCTGGAAGAAAATTCTTTTCATGCTTGGGATTTTGGTGTTGTTTCTAGAAAAAATCTTAAATCAAAAAGCATTTTCTAGACAAACTAAAAACATTGTCTTGTTTTCAGAAATAATAAATCAAAATTAAGTGAGTTCATCCTTAAAACAAGAAAAATAATCTGCCAATGGGGAAAGGAATTTAATTTTATTCAAAGCAAAAACAGGATCATTTTACTTCCACCACTGGCAGAAAAACTCACTTAATTTTGACTTATTATTTCTGAAAACCTTATTTTTTGCTTGTCCAGAAAATGATCCTTGATTTTAACATTTTTGTTTATTTAAAGTAAGATTACTCTAAGTAAGAAGTTGCTATTAGTTGTCATTCACGTCCACCCGCTGAAATCTTTAGCGAGAAATCAAATTAATTGAGCGCCGTCTCATAGACACCCCATTTAAAAAGTCAATTCCGTCTGTGTTTTTCACTGCTGCTGTGTGTAAAATCTCTCTTAGCCCTGTCACTTCATCGCTCCGCTGCATGTCAAGCGCGTCTCTGCCATAAGACCTCATTATTAAGTCACAAATAAGTTTCAACATCACAACTATCAATGCCACTCAAAGAAACCTAATTAAATAGCATCTCAAAGCCACTTAAAAAGTCATTTCCAGCAGTGTTTTCCTGACTGATGCTCTGTGTGTTTTTTTCTGTTACCGCATCTGTTTGCTTGTTTATTCGTGCATAGAATCGCCATGAAATAGAACGTTTTCTTTTAAATCACTGTATTTACATAGTATGACAGATTTTCACAGTTGGCATTAAGAAGGAATGTTATCTGACTAACATCTAGCAGCTAAATGTGTCTGAAAAAATATTCAAAGGCCTTTATTTTTATAAACAGTGCAGACGTGAATGCGTCTGATGTTCTGATTGGCTGGAGTAGACATCTCACATCAGAGAGTTCTAATCGTAAACGCGCTCTTCTCGGCAATCTTCCTTCTGCGTTCACACAGTGAAGCAAATTACTGGTAATGTTACAACTTCTCTTTCCGGAAAATTGCCAGAACGAATTTACCGATATTTTCAAAAAGGGCCTGTTCACACATAAAGACCTTTCCAGAAAATTGCCGATAATTTCAAAGGGGCTATTGTTTCTTTAAGATACTTTCTAAACATCAGTGACAATAAATAAAAAAAACTAAGTTAGATCTTTTTCAACCCTGTTGAAGAATCAGTCATCTAAGCATAAAAAGCAACAAAATCTGTATAACGACAGCCATTTTTTCTTTAAGCTCTGTCTGCAACAATTAAAGAAATACAAGTAGTAGTTTGTACAATCTTATTTCCACACCGTCGCTCCATCAGTTTACCATCGTTTAAGCATTAACAGCCACAAAACCTCTATAAAAGACACATGTTGTTACTTTAAAAGTGCTGTATGCTAGTTTTTGATTATCCTAAAGCATAACAATACCATAATATGTTTGCCGATATTTAAGAAACATGCTCAGTGAACAATCTTGTTTATGTGAAAAACAATGCTGAAGTCAGATATTCTGCTTTGAAAATGTGTGTTAAGTGGCTGAACGGCTGTCTTTGTGTAGGTCATTTAACCCGCCCGATGCAACTTTAGCTAATTCTATTTAAGCACACCAGGCTGCCTTGGTGGAAAACAGCGCAATTCATTGATTCAGTCAGGAAGGGTCTCAAAGTGTGCGTCCTTGACTGAAATGCGACCTCCGGTGGACAATAGCAGACTCCGAAATGAGACGCAGATTCAGAGTTCCATATTAGGTAGTTTTTAATTAGCAAATAATACAAACAAATATATACAAATGTAAACATTAGGTGAGTGGGTTACATTGTAACCCAGTTTCATAACAACACACTAAATGTCGAGATTTGCAGGGATAAGCAAACTGGCTGTTGGCTTGAAACACAGAAGTTTAAATACAGCCATTCAGAAGCACAGAATAGTGCACTCACTGCACTCCAGCGAAATGGTAAGGTTTTTAATCTAATTATTACATATTAAACCTCTAACATTATTACATGTAGATGCTGAATCACTGATATGTGTTGGTGTGCACTGAGTCACAGTTCTAAAGTTCAATTTTCAAATGGTTTATTTTGTTTTCAAGATCTGAGGTGAACTATCTGCTGCTGCTTTCAGTGGTATGGCAATAAAAATCATGTGAAATGGCATTCAAACTCACATTGTTAGCATTTAACACTGAATATAGCACACGAGTTGCAGCTGAGTTGTCAGTTTATCCTGTTGTTCAGCTGCAAAAAAAAAAGCTGTTTCTAAAATATAAATTTCAGGTGTTGGTTAGGACAAAAACTAACCTTTTAATATGGAAAATATTCCTTCTATCACGTGCCGTTGCTTTTATTTAAATCAGCCTTTAGGTTGGACAGTCAGGCACACTGCTGTTGATGTCGTCAATCTGGCAACCTGCACTTGCATATGTTTTGAACCAGGCCTGCAATACTTAGTTCAACCACTGGGTGTCAAACTTACATATTGCGCCTTTTTTCCCCCAGGTTCTGCAGTTTGCAATTTCCTGAATTTTGCATTTTGCTTGCCAATCTTAATCCAATTATAATGGAGTGGTTTGGTTCAATTTAGAATTTACCCAACCAGCGCAGACCCCCATGAATTTTCATATTTAGAAAGCAACTTAAAGGTGCAAAGGGGGGAGGGGGGGCTTTGCACCTTTAAGTTGCTTTCTAAATATGAACAATATCACTAATAATAAATGAAAATACAAAGTTAGATCTTCTTCCACCCTGTTGCAGGATCAGTTTCCAATCATTCAAGCATAAACAGCCACAAAACCTCTATGAGAGCAGACATGCTGTTTTTAATGCATCAATAACTATTCGTCACTCCATCAGTTTACCAACATAAACAGAGACGAAATCTCTATAAAATCAGACAGTGTTCACTTTAGAGTAACCCTTTCTGCATCACGTCATCTAACATTGATCTTTTTCAGCTCTGTTGCCATCCATTTACCATCAGTCAAGCATAAACCACCACAAGGCCAGTATAAAACGAGAGCTCTCGGTGGTCTCTTTTTTTCAGCCCTGTTCCTGCATCCACTTACCATCATTCAAGCGTAAACCCCCTTTTTATTAAGTCCCTCTTTATGCATCACGACAGCGATCGGCTATCAGTTTAACTCATAAAAAGCCATCGCGGGCTGGAAAAGAAAGACACGGAGGCCGTTCCTGCCTTCTAGTTGCCATTCACCTCCACAGCGGCAGCTTTATTATAATCAAATGAATACAATAGCATCTCATAAATACCCCACTTAAAAAGTCATTTTCTCCAGCTGCAGCGTGTTTTCGGCTGTCCATCGCGGTGAGGCGTGAACGAGCAACATGTTTAATTCAGATGCGGAGCAATTTGCTGCCGTCTCATTCCCTCTGCGAGTGTCTTAAAGTCTTCTGCCAATTGGAAACGCACAAGCTAACCCACACACTTGACTTTTTTTTTTTTTAACAAGGATTCACACCCAGAGATGAAAAACGAACAAAAAAAAAATCCAAGCAGAGGACACACACCTCCCACTTATGACCCGGAGTTTCATTTACAGTACGCGAGAGTCATTTCTCCATATTTATCCCAGTAAACCGCGTAACATTTATTACCGCCACGCTCGCCAGCACTCTATTACAGCAAGGTCCAGATTCAGCTCTGGTGGGAGATCGGCGAGGTGATAGAGAAAGTTATTACAAAGATTTCAGGCGTGGAAATGGCAAACCTCCTCCCCCCCACCACCACCAACGTGGTGGACGCTTGGAAAGAGCCCGAGGGATTAGAGGGAGCCGCGCCAACACAAGGTCGACAATCCGGGTGGCTGACAAATAAGAGGAACTCGCCGCAATGCAAAAGCCATCATTCTTCACGATTAGCATTCGAGGCGCACAGCGGTAAGCTAATGGTTTGAAAATATACTACTGCCGTCTTCTGCTTTGAAAAGGTCAGCGTTTGACCCCTACATGCTGAATATTGAGAGGAGGGAGGGTTGGCATGCTACTGTTAGCAGCAAATAACGCATTAAGTGGACCGCGTCCCACATGCTACACATTATCAGGGCTGCTGTGCCGTTCCAAATTGAATTAAAAATGGTTTGTAAATCGCAACTCAGAGGTGAATGGAGCTGGCAACAGGGATGAATGAATTGCAATTTTAATGTCAGGAATTAAGTCCAAAGTTTGTCAAAGTTATTTTATATCAGATTGTACAGATTGTTTTGGGGGAGGGGACGGTTTCAGTGATTAACAGATTGATTAACAGATTAAAAGAAGGATTAAAAGACAGACAGATGTTTACCAATTTCTTAAATCATGGCTTATTTCCTAAAAGGTTTTGGTCCTAAGACTGATCCCTGTGGTACCCCGTAAGTTATTGGATGGATGGATGGAAGGATGGATACAATTGACAGATGGATGGATGGATGGATGGATGGATGGAAACAAATTAAAGATTGGATGGATGGATGGATGGAAACAAATGACACATGGATGGATGGATGGATGGATGGATGGATGGAAACAAATTAAACATTGGATGGATAGATGGATGGATGGATGAAGGTATGGATGGATGGAAACAAATAACACATAGATGGATGGATGGATGGATGGATGGATGGATGGATGGATGGAAACAAATGACACATGGATGGATGGATGGATGGATACAAATGACAGATGAATAAATGGATGGATGGATGGATGGATGGATGGATGGATTGATGGATGGAGGGAAACAAATGACACATTGATGGATGGATGGATGGATGGATACAAATGACACATGGATGGATGGATGGATGGATGGATGGATGGATGGAAACAAATGACACATGGATGGATGGATGGATGGATGGATGGATGGAAACAAATGAAACATTGGATGGATGGATGGAAACAAATTAAAGATTGGATGGATGGATGGATGGATGGATGGATGGATGGATGGATGGATGGAAACAAATGACACATGGATGGATGGATGGATGGATGGAAACAAATTAAACATTGGATGGATAGATGGATGGATGGATGAAGGTATGGATGGATGGAAACAAATAACACATGGATGGATGGATGGATGGATGGATGGAAACAAATGACACATGGATGGATGGATGGATGGATGGATACAAATGACAGATGAATAAATGGATGGATGGATGGATGGATGGAAACAAATGACACATTGATGGATGGATGGATGGATGGATACAAATGACACATGGATGGATGGATGGATGGATGGATGGAAACAAATTAAACATTGGATGGATGGATGGATGGATGGATGGATGGATGGATGGATGGATGGATGGATGGATGAAGTTATGGATGGATGGAAACAAATGACACATGGATGGATGGAAACAAATGACACATGGATGGATGGATGGATGGATGGATGGATGGATGGAAACAAATTAAACATTGGATGGATGGATGGATGGATGGATGGATGAAGTTATGGATGGATGGAAACAAATGACACATGGATGGATGGATGGATGGATGGAAACAAATGACACATGGTTGGATGGAATTATGGATGGATGGATACAAATGACAGATGAATAAATGGATGGATGGATGGATGGATGGATGGATGGATGGATGGATGGATGGAAACAAATGACACATGGATGGATGGATGGATGGATGGATGGATGAAAACAAATTAAACATTGGATGGATGGATGGATGGATGGATGGATGGATGGATGGATGAAGTTATGGATGGATGGAAACAAATGACACATGGATGGATGGAAACAAATGACACATGGATGGATGGATGGATGGATGGATGGAAACAAATTAAACATTGGATGGATGGATGGATGGATGGATGAAGTTATGGATGGATGGAAACAAATGACACATGGATGGATGGATGGATGGATGGAAACAAATGACACATGGTTGGATGGAATTATGGATGGATGGATACAAATGACAGATGAATAAATGGATGGATGGATGGATGGATGGATGGATGGATGGATGGAAACAAATGACACATGGATGGATGGATGGATGGATGGATGGATGGATCGATGGATGGAAACAAATTAAAAATTGGATGGATGGATGGATGGATGGATGGATGGATGAAGTTATGGATGGATGGAAACAAATGACACATGGATGGATGGAAACAAATGACACATGGATGGATGGATGGATGGATGGATGGATGGATGGATGGAAACAAATTAAACATTGGATGGATGGATGGATGGATGGATGAAGTTATGGATGGATGGAAACAAATGACACATGGATGGATGGATGGATGGATGGAAACAAATGACACATGGTTGGATGGAATTATGGATGGATGGATACAAATGACAGATGAATAAATGGATGGATGGATGGATGGATGGATGGATGGAAACAAATGACACATGGATGGATGGATGGATGGATGGAAACAAATGACACATGGTTGGATGGAATTATGGATGGATGGATACAAATGACAGATGAATAAATGGATGGATGGATGGATGGATGGATGGATGGATGGAAACAAATGACACATGGATGGATGGATGGATGGATGGATGGATGGACACAAATGACATGGATGGATGGATGGATGGATGGATGGATGGATGGATGGATGGAAACAAATAACACATGGATGGATGAATGGATGGAAGATGGCTGGACAGAAACAAATGACATGGATGGATGGATGGATGGAAGCAAATGACACAGGGATGGATGGAAGGATGGATGGATGGAAACAGATGACATATGGATGGATGGAATCGATGGAATCAAATGAGGGTGTAGTGGTGGTGTTGGAGTCATGGTGGCAGGCCATTTTGACCCCTGGACGGATGGAAAAAATGACACATGGATGGATGAAAGGATAGATGGATGGATATATGGTTAGTGCAGTGGATTGACAAACAGAAGTAGCCTTTAGACTAAAGTAGAGACACTGACAGAGATAGACGGACAGAAGAACAAAGACAGCTGGATGGATGGACAGTCATGTAGATAGACAAAAGGACAGTTGGATAGTAGAATAGAGAGAATGACAGATAGACCAGAGGCTAATATGAAGAGGATGAATGACCAAACAAAGGCGTTTTTATTTAACCATGCAAATAGAGTCCATTTTAATTTGGAGGGAGCGTCCCCTGCACTAATAGACTCTCCCACCGGCAGCAGAGTCAGCATCCACCTCTGCATTTCCACAGGTCTCCGGCTCCTCCTGTGGGCCTGACCAGTTAAAAGGGTTCACGGCCCCGGCGTAATCCTCAGCACAAGCAGCTTCAGTTCAACACGGGTCTCTGTTTCACTCTGATAGCGCTGGAGATGAGTAGGTGATCACGATGTGCGTGTATGTGTGTGCGCGAGCGAGCCCAGGGAATTCAATCTCCCTCGCAGGCACGAGCGGACAGGCGGGCAGATTGAACAGCGGCATCCCAGAATAACCCTGGAGGTATCCATGAATGAAATGACAGGATTACACAAGCATTCGAAATCCCGCTGAGATCCCAGATAATGCTGTTTACAGCCGCGTGTCGCACCCGTGGCGGGGGGAGGAGTCAAACTGTTTGGCTAATGAAAATATGGAAGCGCTTTTCAGAGTCGCCGAGCAGAAAATTCAAAACCTGCGGGTCAAATCCGTCAGCGTAAGAGAGTCCGACGCTGCGGTTATTAAAGCGGTGGTTTTCTCTGGAAATGTGCTAAATGAGGGCGGCTTCGTGACGGCTTCACAAATACCAATAATCTGGTGTCAACAGGCCCTGTCGCTGACAGTAATTTGTGCTCCTGCGGTGGGACTCTTGCGCTGAGAATGAGACATCGTCAGACCGTAATTACTGAAAAATGCCAGTTACAGAAACCATTCATTTAATGCTATATTGGAACACACGCAAAAACAAAAACATATGTGAGACAGCGAAGCCAAGAAACATCTGAAGAGAGACTAAAGGTGTGTGTGTGGGTGCTTCTGCACCGCTTTGCCTACAAACTGAAACCATTGTTGATTTCTCCGAGACTATGTTGTTGCTAATTTTATGTTGTTGTTTTTGATCATTGCAACATAGTTCAACTCGCAAAAAGTACCACCATGGTATTTTGAATATTTACTATGGTATCACCATCATGTACACTATGTCTTTTCAAAAGCCTTGATACAAGTATTTTAGGAGTAATAAGTATTGAAATAAGGCATTAGGCAGCACGCTGGCTCAGTGGTTAGCACTGTTGCCTCACAGCAAGAAGGTCGCTGATTCAAGTCCCAGCCGTGGGACAACTTAAATCAATATATATATATATATATATATATATATATATATATATATATATATATATATATATATATATATATATATATATATATTAGGGGTGTCACGATTTCGATCGAAATTTATGCTCAATTTCGATTATCGAATCAAAAAATAGAATCGTCGATGCTGCCACGCCCCTATGTCACGTCAGCTTGGCTTGCCAAGCAGGAAAAAAACAGGCTTGTTGAAGTGCTTGTTAAACTGCAGAAGCAGGAGACCCGTCGACAGAGCTTAAACCCTCTCCTCTTTCAATGAAGTCGCCGGTGTGTAAGCATTTTGGATTTCCAGTGAGTTATGTTGACAACGTTCGTGTTGTCGACAAAAAAAACACAGTTTTGCAAGCTCTGCTATTTACGTTTTACGTACGGTTCGTCCGATAGACAACACCGGCATCGCGATCCTCCGCCCGCCCCCGTTGCAAATCCGCTCGCGAAAAGTACACACTCAGGCCCTGTTTACACTGTCTTTATTTTTAAATGGCATTTTAGAACGACAACGATTTGACATCCACAGTGGCGTGTAGCATTTCTGAGCAGGCCTCCTTCCCCTCTACCTCTGAAAATGCACATCACGTGACCACACAGACACAGACACACACAAAGCCATGCGCTCGAGACAGCAGGTGCAGGCAGTCAGAGGACTGCTTCAATCTTTCACTCACTTGTACTTAGTCTTGTTAGCGAACACCTCAGATACTGTTGGCTGGTTCCTGTTGGTTGTGCATCTTTTTTTACCGACGCCATTATAACAACACAGATCACTGCCTATTCACGAGTTCCGCGGAAAAAGTGATTGACAGGTGGTAATTATGTGTGTATCTTGCCTTTATTCATTTACTGTATGATTTGTTTATGGGTAAAACAAAGACCATTCAGGTCAGGTAGTTTAAACGGTAGGCTACAAATAATTAATTGGTCATTAATTAATTAATTATTCATAAGCGAAAATCGAATCGAATCGTGGGTTTAGAATCAAAAATGTAATCGAATCGAGGATTTGCAGGATCATGACACCCTTAATATATATATATATATATATATATATATATATATATATATATGTATATATATATATATATATATATATATATATATATATATATATATATATATATATGTATGTATATATATATATATATATATATATATATATATATATATATGTATATATATATATATATATATGTATATATATATATATATATATATATATATATATATATATATATAAAAATATATATATATAGAGAGATAGAGAGAGAGAGAGAGAGAGAGAAAGAAAGAGAAATATTAAAGAAATATTATAAAATTAAATTAAAATTAAAACAATAAACTTAATTCAGTTCTGTGTGGAGTTTGCATGTTCTCCCTGAGTTGGCGTTGGTGTCCTCTGGGTGCTCCCGTTTCCCCCACAGTGTGTGTGTGAATGCGAGAGTGTACGGGTGTTTCCCAGTACTGGGTAGCGGCTGGAAGGGCATACACTGCGTAAAACATCGAGAGCCCAGCCGGTGCTCAACGAGCTTCCTTCAGTCAGGAATCAGGATCTCATGACACAAGGCGCACTTTGCGATCAATGGCTCTCGCTTGTTTATTAATGCCTGTGACAGCGGTGACGTAATTTTGACAGTGGAGCGTCGCTTTTTAATTCGTACACGTCATCAGCTTGTCGTGTCCAAGATGAAACTATTTCGTGTTTGTAAAGTACACCCAGCGTAAATTTTTAAGTTGTCATATGCGTGTCTGATTTAGGAATTGTACCCTACTTTCTGTTTTCTTTTACATTTTTATAATTACAAATGCTTGAATTTTATTTACGCACAAAATATTTATGATAGTGATTTTATTTCATAATCATACAATACTAATCAATACCATAATTTAACATGGAACCAATGAAGCATTTGTTGTATTAGTGAAAATTTCCATTGACACCAAAAAAAATAAATAAATCAAAATTATGTCAAGTGCGGTGATCGGCCCAGTTAACCCTCCACATAAAAAATAAAAAAAAACATCTGTTTGCTGACCACAACCACAGTGCTGCTGTTAACCAACAGGAAGTCCTCAAACAAACTGAAAAACACTTTTAGACTTCCTCTGTAGGTAATCAAACTCAAAAATGAACTTGTTGATAAATATATAAGCAACCATCAAACCAAACATGAAACTGAGGGATACTGTAGACTTCCTGTATAGTTTATCAGACTCTAAAAGAGTGAACTGTTAAATATGTTACCAACCATATTCATGCAATGCTAAAATGCTCAACAGGAAGTCATTGAACAAGGTGAGCAACGGTCCTTACAATTTGTCCTAACAAACAATTACACCAAAAGACCTCAATATGTTAATAGATGTTGATTAATCACAGTCTAAAAAAGTCTGGAAAATACACTATACTATCCCTTTCTGGAGGAAACAAAGTGGAAGTCATTAAACTCAACAGGAAGTTGAGGAAATGTCAAGGGTTCAGTGGAGATTTGACCAAAAACGCTTCAATCTGTGGACAAAATAGTTGTTAGCAAACATGTTTCTGAAATGCTAATATGCATAAAGTATACTTAACATCCAACCAACCAACAGGAAGTATTTAAACATAAGAGGAAGTTTTTAAACATAAGAGGAAGTTTTAAAACATAAGAGGAAGTTTTTAAATTGTTCCTCTGCAATTTGTCCTTCCATGAAAGACTTAAAAATACTTCAGTGTTTTGACAAACAGATGCTAACAGCCACATTCGTATAACGCTAAGGTTTTGAAAATATGCTAATTCCTGGAGGAAACAAACGGAAAGACAAACTCAACAGGAAGAGATTTGACCAAGAAAACACTTCCTTGAAACATTCCTATTGAAAAAAAACAGCTTAAACCACCCTAGGCTGGTTTTAGCTGGTCGACCAGGCTGGTTTTAGAGGGGTTTTGGCCATTTCCAGGCTGGTTTCCAGTAATTTCCAGCCTGGTCTTGGCTGGTCAGGCTGGGAGATGACCAGCTAAAACCAGCTTGACCAGCCTAGCCAGGCTGGGAGCCCAGCCAACACCAGCTATGTCCAGCTTAAACCAGGCTGGTCAAGCTGGATTTAGCTGGTCATTTTCCAACCTGACCAGCTAAGACAAGGCTGGAAATGGCTGGAAACCAGCCTGGATATGGCCAAAACCCCTCTAAAAGCAGGCTGGATTTTTGAGCAGGGATATAAAAAGACTTCACTCTGTTGACAAACACGTTAGCCAGCATGTTTGTGGAATGCTAACATGCATAAAATATGCTAAACTACCAACCAACATGAAGTATTCAAACATAGGAGGAAGTTTAAAAATGGTTCCTCTGCAAGTTTTCCTTCAAGTAAAGACTCAAAAATAGTTCAGTGTTGTGACAAATAGATGCTAACAGCCACATTCGTACAATGCTAATGTGTGGAGAATATGTTAAACTATCCTTTCCTGGAGGAAACAAAGGGAAAGACAAAATCAACAGGAAGAGATTTGACCAAGAAAACCTTTCCTTGAAGCATATAAAAAGACTTCAGTCTGATGAAAAACACATTAGCTAACATGTTTGTGAAATGCTAACATGCATAAAATATGCTAAATTGTTAACCAACCAACAGGATATTCAAACATAAGAGGAAGTTTTTAAATTGTTCCTCTGCAAGTTGTCTTTCAATTAAAGACTCAAAAACACTTCAGTGTTTTGACAAATAGATGCTAACAGCTAAATACGTACAATGCTAGT
>NC_141045.1:6410000-6430000 GCF_052040795.2 Danio rerio | reverse complement strand
ATTAAAACAATTAACTAAAATATAAATAAAATGCAATATAAATAAAATAATATTAAATGTTTTAATAATAATCAAAAATGTAATTATCATAATCAAACAGTATATAGAGAGAAACATTAATACATATATTATAAAATAAAATAAAAAATATTTAAATTAAATAAATAAATGGAAATTAAATTAAAATAAATTATTTTTTAATTATGTGATGTATTATAATTATTATTGTTTTATACATTGAGGGCAATATTAATAAATATATATTATAAAATAAAATAATTAATTAAGTTAAATTAATTAAAACTACATTTACAATATCTAAATAAATTAACAAATTATTATTATGTTAATTATGTATTTTATTAATAATTATAAATATTATTTAAATTATGTATACAGAGAAAGAGAACGAGAGAGAGAGAAACATTATTATATCATAAAATCAAATTAAATTAAAACAATAAAATAAAGTATCAAATACAATATACATAATATACTATTAAATGTTTTAATAATCAAAAAACATAAATATTATAATAATTATGTTAATAGTGTATTATAATATATATATATATATATATATATATATATATATATATATATATATATATATATATATATATATATAACTTTTTCATTAATATTATCACTACTACTAATAAATATTATTATCTATATATTATTAGACTATTATTTATTATTATACTCTTTTTATAAATAAATATTATTTGTTAAGACTTTTAAATATGAGTAAAATCAATGGTTGTTACTTATTTACTCCTTTTATTCAATCATTAAAATACTACATATTATATTATATTATATTATATTATATTATATTATATTATATTATATTATACTATATTATATTATATTATATTATATTATATTATATTATATTATATTATATTATATTATATTATACTATATTATATTATATTATATTATATTATATTATATTATATTATATTATATTATATTGGAAAAAACAAATACAGAGACTAACAGATCTAACAGATCTATAAAACTTGTGAAGTTTACTCACTTTTCAAACTCTCCGCATTGTTAAACTAAACAAAAACAACTTCTCAAGCAACATCCTCAGCAGAGCTAGAATTGAACTCGCATCTGACACTCAACAACTGTTCATTCCTAAGGCCGTGATTTTCCACATAAACACACTCCTCATATTATCTTCAGAGGAATGCAGAAAACAAAAACTAAATGATGCTTATTTGTAAAAGCTGTCAAGATGAAACTGTCAGTCTTCGTAATCAAGTCCTCCAGCAAATCCAGTCTCTCTGCCAATTAAATCAGAAGTAAAAGCTCAGGTCAGGTCTGGATGTGAGCCTCGCCATCTGCTAGCAATGCGTGCTAAAATCTCCGCCAAAACTTTAACACTCACGTTGCTCATTCAGACACCGCAGCTAGACTGTTCCTCGTGCCTTACTGGGTTTTTACACAGTTTTTAAGCGCTTCACTCTCGAAAATGACAAACCCGTCCTTCCGGCTGACGGCGAGGAGCTTAGCATAAGGAGCAGGAGGAGGATCCGGTCCCGCAGCGGCCCAGCCTGCCTCAACAGCTTGGCTAATGGCAGGGGGTGATGGGATACTGGAGGCTCTGGACTCGGTGGAAGGATTGAGGTGTTTTCATCGCATCCGTCCCACTGAGCGCACGGTTGTAGATGGAAAAACTACCAAAGCGCCTGCGACGACCCTCCGACCATAGACTTGGGAGGGGTTCGCTAACAAAATTGACCATGCTAGCACTCGTTTCAGATGAAAGCCTGGTTTTAGAAACCTACCACTGTTATGATAATTAAACTTTACTAAATCATCACAGAGAGCTTTCAAGTTACAACCGCCAGATTTAGCTTAGTATCTCAGACTGATCTGTTTTAGTGCACTATATGTTTTCAAACTAAATATAATTATAAAACTGAAAATACACCCATTAAAACATATTATACATGCTAATACTATAGCTACTTAAAGTAAACACTAGTGTTTTCGAGCCGTTCTATGATGTATATATTATAGTTATAATATTATGTATATATTATAGACACTTACAACTCTTTGTTACTCAATGCTACAGTAAACTGTATTGTTAATTGTGGTCTATATTTAAAAGCCCACAACTGTTATGCTAGGTAAACCTCTTTTTTTTAACTCGTCCAAGAGCTTTCAACCAACAGATTTGGTTGAGTATCTCAGACTGATCTGTTTTATATGTTTTGTAAGCAATCATCAAACTCAAAATAATCCTATATAAAAGCTAGCATCACTTAATTTATGCTAAAATCATGCTAACAATACAGTTAAACAATCAACATGTTAGCAACATGTTAGCAACAAGGATGTGTTACGATCACCAGCGATCTAACCACCAGAGGTCGCTGGTAAACACTCGCACACACATAGGACTACAAATCTGCTTCTAAATGGACTACATATTCAGTCATGCCACACACACACACACCTGCTCCAGGCCTCCACTGATTAGACTCCCACAGCTGATGCGGATTCTAGACTGATTACTGCACTACATCAACAGCACAGAAACACTCACTGTTGCTGAGTCTTGTTTACTGATAGTGACATTACAACGCGTTTTCCTTTGTCTGCCTTTGCCGTGTTTTTGGTCCTTAGCCTAGCTTATCCTTTTGTCCTTGTTTGTCGCCTGCCTTCTGACCTCCTTGCCTGTTATTCGACTATGATTCTGGATTGTCTGCATATATCTGTTTGCACCTGAATTGACCTTTGCTTGCCTGACGATTCTAATAAACCTGCAAGTGGATCCGAACTTCTGTGTCACTCCCTGCGTTACAGTATGGAGGTGTCTTCATCACATCTGTCCTGCTGAGTGCTTAATAGTAGATAGTAAAACTACCAAAACACCTGCGACAACAATCCAACCATCAAAATTGTCCATGTAGGCCTTCGTTTGAGATGAAAGGCTGGGTTTAGAAGCCTACTACTGTTACGCTAATCAAACTACTTTTTCTACATGCTTCAACCACCAGATTTGGCTCAGTATCGCAGACTGATCTGCTTTATGTTTCATAAGTGATCATAAAACTCAAAAGAATTCTATCTGAAAGCTAGCATCACTTAAAAAGTAGTCTAGCACATGTATGCTATCATAGAGTTAAAAAAGCAACATGTTAGCAACATGCTAGCAACAAGGAGGTGTTTTCATCCCATCCGTCCTGCTGAGCACACAATTGTAGACAGTAAAACTACCAAAAAACCTAATACTCCAACCATCAAAATTGGCATAGCCTTCATTTCAGATGAAAGGCTGGGTTTAGAAGCCTACTACTGTTATGCTAATTAAACTGCTTCAACCACCAGATTTGGCTTAGTATCTCAGACTGATCTGTTTTATGAGTGATTATAACTCAAAAGAATCCTATATAACAGCTAGCATCATTTAAAAAGTAGTCCAGGACATGTATGCTATCATGCTATGAATATAATAAACAAGCAACATGTTAGCAACATGCTAGCAACAAAGATGAAAGTGTTTTCATCACATCTGTCCTGATGAGAGCACAGTTGCCCTGCTGGAAAAAGTTTTAGCTGTTCAACCAGCCTGTTTTTAGAGGGGTTTTGGCCATTTCCAGGCTGGTTTCAGACACTTCCACTTAGCTGGTCAAGCTGGTTTTAACTGGGCATTTTCCAGCCTGGAAATGGCCAAAACCCCTCTAAAACCAGGATGGTTGACCAGCTAAAACCAGCCAACCAGCCTAGGCTGGTTTTAAGCAGTTTTTTCAGCAGGGAGATTTAGAGGAGTTTAAAAAGTAGCCTAGGACATGTTAACAATATGGTAGCAACATGTTAAATCATGCTAACAATATGTTAAAGCAAGCTAGATGACACAACATGTTAGCAACCGTATACATAGCAAAAACGTTTAATATAACATGCTAACAACATGAATACAATGTGTTAAAACATGCTCATACATATGCTAGAAATGTTCTACAACATGCTAGCAAAGCTGTAACATGCAAGGGACATGTTAAAATCAATCATAGGGTAATTTGTTAAAAATGCTAACAATGTGTTAAAGCATGAAACAGTTCTAAAACAAGCTAGCGATGTTTTAAAAATACAAGAAATGGGCTAAAATATCTGAAAATACATTAAAACTGTTAAGAATGTGTTAAAACATGCTAAAACATGTTAGCAATGTGTTAGTACATGCCAGCTAATCGTGTTGTAGTTCGTCACAAATGTTAACAATGTGTAAAATCACATCTAGCGATTGGGACATGCAAGTAACAGGCTAATACATAATAAAAATGTTTAATTTGCTAAAACATGCTAGCAATGCTCCAAAACACATCAGTGTTGTTTTACAATAAGCTAAAGCATGTCAATAATGTTTTAGAGCATGCTAGCAAAGCTAAAGTATGAAAGCAACAGGTTAAAACCTATCCTAGTGTAGTTTTGTTCAAAATGAGCTAAAACATAAAAATACCAGTTCAAAATATGAAAACAGCTTAAAAATATGCTAGCAGTTGAAACAGGGCAATTAACATTAAACATGCTAACCACATGCTAGCAATTCTCCAAAACACATTGTTTTACAATAAGCTAAAGCATGTCAACAAGGCTTTAGAACATGCTAACAACTTGTCAACAAAGTTTTAGAACACGCTAACAACATGTCAACAATGTTTTAGAGCATGCTAGCAAAGCTAAAGTATGAAAGCAACAGGGTAAAACCTATCCTAGTGTAGTTTTGTTCAAAATGTGCTAAAACATAAAAAATACCAGTTCAAAATATGAAAACAGCTTAAAAATATGCTAGCAGTTAAAACACGCAGGGCAATTAACATTAAACATGCTAACCACATGCTAGCAATTCTCCAAAACACATTGTTTTACAATAAGCTAAAGCATGTCAACAAGGCTTTAGAACATGCTAACAACTTGTCAACAAAGTTTTAGAACACGCTAACAACATGTCAACAATGTTTTAGAGCATGCTAGCAAAGCTAAAGTATGAAAGCAACAGGTTAAAACCTATCCTAGCATAGTTCCCTGCTGAAAAATCCAGCTTAAACCAGCCTAGGCTGGTTGGCTGGTTTTAGCTGGTCGACCAGGCTGGTTTTAGAGGGGTTTTATCCACTTCCAGGCTGGTTTCCAGCCATTTCCAGCCTGGTCTTAGCTGGTCAGGCTGGGAGATGACCAGCTAAAACCAGCTTGACCAGCCTAGCCAAGCTGGGAGTCCACCCAAAAACAGCTATATCCAGCTTAAACCAGGCTGGTCAAGCTGGTTTTAGCTGGATTTGGCTGGTCATTTTCCAGCCTGACCAGCTAAGACCAGGCTGGAAATGGCTGGAAACCAGCATGGAAATGGCCAAAACCCCTCGAAAACCAGGCTGGTCAACCAGCTAAAACCAGCCAACCAGCCTAGGCTGGTTTAAGCTGGATTATTCAGCAGGGTTTTGTTCAAAATGTTAATTTATAATATTACATATTTAAAATATGAAAACCGTTTAAAATATGCTAGCAATTGGAATACGCAGGTTACATGCTTGTTAACAATATTAAACATGTTAACAACATGCTAGCAAAGCTTTAAAACACATCAGTGTTGTTTTACAATAAGCTAAAGCATGTTAACAATGTTTTAGACCATGCTAACAACATGTCAATAATGTTTTAAAGCATGCTAGCAAAGCTAAAGTATGAAAGCAATGGGTTTGGACCTATATTGTAGTTTTATTCAAAATGTGCTAAAATGCCTAAACCAACCTAAGCTGGTTGGCTGGTTTTAGCTGGTTGATCAGGCTGGTTTTAGAGGGGTTTTGACCACTTCCAGCCTGATCTTGGTCAGGCTGGAAAATGACTATCTAAAACCAGCTTGACCAGCCTGGTTAAAGCTGGACATAGCTGGTTTTAGCTGGTCATCTCCCAGCCTGACCAGCTAAGACCAGGCTGGAAATGGCTGGATACCAGCCTGGAAGTGGCCAAACCTCCTCTAAAACCAGCCTGGTCAACCAGCTAAAACCAGCCATCCAGCCTAAGCTGGTTCAAGCTGTTTTTTTCAGTAGGGAGAACATGCTAACAACATGTCATCAATGTTTTAGAGCATGCTAGCAAAGCTAAAGTATGAAAGCAACAGATTAAAACCTGATGTAGTTTTGGTTAAAATGTGCTAAAACATAAAAAAAATACTAGTTTAAAATATGAAAATGATTTAAAATATGCTAGCATTGGAACAGGCAGGTAACATGTTTGTTAACATGCTAACAACATGCTAGCAAAGCTCTAAAACATGTCAGTATTGTTTTATAATAAGCTAAAGCATGTCAACAATGTGATAAATTGAAATAAACCACTAAAAACTGGACAAAACATAAAAAAAATCTCATTCATTTTAAACAAACCTAATCACAATTAACTGTTGTAACTACATTTAGGGTGACAATATAGTTACCGTAGTAAATGGTTTGTAAAAAAATAAAATGACTACTGCCATCAGTAATGCAATGACAATTATTTTACGCACAGCCAGTACAAAACCTGTTAAATGAGGTGAAGCCAGCCGACACAGTCACTGATCAGGGGTCGTAGCATGCTAGGAATGGGTTCATAACACGAGAAAAATTAAATTAATTGCATCCAAAAGGTTGCGTGTCACAATTACCCGACTTCGATCTTAACGGATACATTTAAAAGCGTAAACGAGGTCACCGTGACCTGGATAATCCTCAAAGTTTGTCTCCGAGCTTCACCTACAAGGTTTTTTTTTCCTGAAGAATTTATCAGGCGCTGGGAAATGATTAATTTTTATAACCAGCGTCGCTGATTTGGTTCTCGCACTCAAATGAAGTGATAAAAATGCTCTATTAGGCCCTGAATAAATGAGCTATGGTAATACTCGCTCTGGTTTTGCCGGAGGGCGAAGCGTCATTCACCAATTAGCCGAACAGCAGGACCAAGGGCCCGTCGGGAGGTTCACCTGTCATGCAAGAGGAGAAAACCTGCGAACGGCTTTAATTCCTGCAGGTTCCACAGCCCACGACTGACAGCAGGGGAAACCATGACAGCATCAATCTCGGAGCAAAAAATGACGGAGCTTTCCAGAGAACAAAGAACGGGGGGATAAATGGTACAAGCTTTTAAATCTACGGTGCAGATTTTACATGCTGCTGAAATTAAATGCTCCACCATCTGAAGCCAAGCTTACGCCATCATCCTCTTATACTTCCAGAACATTACGTCTTTAAAAAACAAGAGCTTCTTTAAGCCTGCCGTTGTTTGATCAATCGGAGAGATGCGTATAAACAGACTTAATTTCAGATGAAAAGTAGGTCGTCTGTCCGTAGAGAACATCAAAAATGGTGCACAATTTGAGAAAAATCAGAACATGTGCAGGGTTTCATTTGCATAAGTGATGTGGACTGGAACTCTTGACCATTGAGTATATTTTCCATTCACTTTGCAATCGAACATTCATACACAAAAAAATTTTTAGTAACTGCAATCAACTGGTTGTACAGTGCATTTGGAAAGTATTCATAGTGCTTTACTTTTTCCACATTTTTTTGTTACCGCCTTATTCCAAAATGGATTAAATTAATTTTTTCCTCAACATTCTACACACAATACCCCATAATGACAATGTTAAAAAAGCGTTTTTGAAAATTGCTTATTTATTAAAAATAAAAAAGCTGAAGAATCACATGAGCATCAGTATTCACAGCCTTTGCTCAATACTTTGTTGATGCACCTTTGGCAGCAATGACAGCCTCAAGTCGTTTTGAATATGATACCACAAGCTTGGCACACCTGTGTTTGGGAATTTTGGCCCATTCCTCTTAGCAGTACCTCTCAAGCTCTATCAGGTTGGATGGGATGCGACGGTGTACAGCCATTTTCAGATCTCTCCAGAGATGTTCAATAAGATTTAGGTCTGGGCTCTGGCTGGGCCACTCAAGGACATCCACCGAGTTGTTGTGAAGCCACTTCATTGATATTTTGGCGGTGTGCTTTGGGTCATTGTCCTGCTGGAAGATGAACCGTCGCCCCCAGTCTGAGGTCAAGAGCACTCTGAAGCAGGTTTTCATTCAGGATGTCTCTGTACATTGCTGCATTCATCTTTCCCTCTATCTTGACTAGTCTTCTAGCTCGTGCTGCTGAAAAACATCTCCGCAGCATGATGCTGCCACCATCATGCTTCACTGTAGGGATGGTATTAGCCTGGTGATGAGCGGTGCCTGGTTATCTCCAAATGTAACGTCTGGCATTCACTCCAAACAGTTAAATTTTAGTCTCATTAGACCAGAGAATTTTGTTTCTTATGGTCTGAGAGTTCTTCAGATGTCTTATGGCAAATTCCAGGCGGGGAGTGTCTTCCGTCGGGCCACTCTACCACATACAGGCCTGATTGGTGGATTGCTGCACAGATGGTTGTCCTTCTGTAAGGTTCTCCTCTCTGCACAGAAGAACGCTGAAGCTCAGACAGAGTGACCATCGGGTTATTGATCAACTCCCTGGCTAAAGCCCTTCTCCCCGATCACTCAGCTTAGATGGTCAGCCATCTCTAGAAAGAGTCCTGGTGGTTCCAAACATCTTCCATTTACGGATAATGGAGGCTCGTTGGAACTTTCAGAGCAGCAGAAATTTTTCTGTAATCTTCTCCAGCCTAGTGCTGAGACAATCCTATTTCTTCAGGACTACAGACAATTCCTTTGTCTTCATGCTTGGTTTGTGCTTTGACATGCACTGTCGACCCTGGGACCTTATATAGACAGGTGTATGTCTTTTCAAGTCATGTCCAATCAATTGAATTTACCACAGATGAAACATTTCAAGAGTGATCAGTGGAAGCAGAATGTACCTGAGCTCAGTTTAGAGCTTCACGGCAAAGGCTCTGAATAAGTATGCACATGTGATTTTTTGCATTGTCATTATGGGGTATTGTGTGTAAAATTTACAGGAAATGAATTCAATATATTTTGGAATAAGGCTGTATCATTAAAAAATGTGGAAAAAGTGAAGCGCTATGAATACCGGATGCACTGTATGTCACAATTACCCAACTTAGATCTTAACGGACCCATTTAAAAGTGCAAATGACCTGTAAACGAGGTCACTGTGACCTGGATAATCCTCAAATATGTCCTATTAGAGCATTAGTGCCTGCCCAGATCATTTGGTGACACTTTTGGTGTTTGGTGGTGTTTGTCTGAATAACACAGTTAAGAAGAACTAACTGATAGAGTAACTGTACTGTGGTGTTAGTAGGGTTGTAACAATATACCGGTATGACGGTTTACCACGATTTGAATGTGCACGATTATCATACCATGAACAATTGCATATCAACGGTTTTAACCCTTAAAGACCGAGACAGCCGCCCGCGGCTAAAAATAAGTATTGCTCTTAAATGTTTAATAACTTTTGATCCGCTGATCCGATTCATACAATTCAAAGATTGGCATAAAGAAGAGAATCTCAGCTTTCCAGTGCAGTATCACATTCGCGGACTTTCAGAGGCTCCGGAATCAGTGCGGTTACGTCATCAACATTTGACAACGCTGATTTGACAAAGAAACGCTCGTCACTGTGTCTCCGGACAAATCAGACATGATACATTGATGCATTGTCCCTCCTCCATGCCCAGATTGGTTCAAACTCGCTATATCACAACCAATAAGCATAGGTTTCGCTTTTGTTTGTGGACCAAGCTTTTTGAACAACACGGAATGAGAAATAGGCATACATTTCTGCGCGGCTAAATAAAACGCAAAAAAAAAAAGTTTTTCATGAAATAATTCTCATACTAAGTACTTTTGCATGCACAGCAGCACAGAAACATGACAAAACAGTGACACAGCAAAGACGAACTGCTGCTCTTGCTGTTTTCAAAAGACGCAAATGAAGGTGCAGCTGTTTGTCTGCATTGCAGACAACCAAATCCAAATCCATATCGATAGACAACCATATCCATGCTGGCACATAAAACCTAAGGATGTTCCATATTGAATCTAGTTTCGTTATGTAACTATTTATAGTATAGTAAATATTTATATCTATTTTTTACTGAGGATTTGCACCATGTTTATTTGGACTTTGTTTGGACTTTGACACATTATTTATTATTTTCTTATTTTTATTTGTTCATTGTAAGTGGTGTTGTTTATAGTAACTAAAAATATATTATTTGGAAAAAGTCAAATTTGCTTCACTGTTTTATTATTTTGTAACATTTGTAACATACCGTATACCGCGAAACCGTCAAACCGTGGTATTGTTTTATACGATTATCATACCGTGAAAAATTCATACCGTTACAACCCTAGGTGTTAGTAACTGTACTATGGACAGGGTTTCGGACAGCCGATGCGATTGCATACTAAACCAAAGCTGGCAACCCAGAGGGTGTTACAGACTGTATGTTACCAAAAATCAGAGGACCAGGGGTGGGGTTGGTCTGAAATACGGGAGACTCCTGGGAAAAACGGGAATGTTGTCAGGTCAGGCTATAGGTGAACTTAGTAAACTAAATTGGCCGTAGTGTATGAGTGTGTGTGTGTGTGTGTGTGTGTGTGTGTGTGTGTGTGTGTATGTGTGTGTGTGTGTGTGTGTGTGTGTGTATGTGTGTGTGTGTGTGTGTGTGTGTGTGTGTGTGTGTGTGTGTGTGTGTGTGTGTGTGTGTGTGTGAATGTAATAGCGTATGAGTGTTTCCAAGCTGGAAGGGCATCCACTGCGTAAAAGATATGCTGGAATAGTTGGCAGTTCATTCCACTGTGGAGACCCCACTTATCAGTTCCCATCAATTCATGCCACCATTCATCAGTTCTTGAAAATTAAATAAAAATAATAATAAAAAAAAAATCACTGGAGTTTTAACTTCTAAAACTCAACTCTTTTGGACTCTATATAAACAGAAAATAGTAAAACATCCTGATGTGGCAGCTTGGAACAAAAGTTCAAATAAAAAAAAAGAAGAGATGGCTTTTAAATCGCTTTGTCACAGAGTTGGACTGCTGCTACGAGGGAAAAACAAATGGGATCTTCTCAAAGAGTTTATGTCAGGAAGACGAGTTTGGACGCGTCTTTGAGAGCCAGAGAGACGCCAGAAGACGTACACAACTATTCAAATCAACAAACAAAAGCAAACCAAGATGGCTGGCATTGGCATAACACGTCCTAACCTGTTACAGCATGGCAAACAGTCAGAGCAAAGCAAGACTTACATCTGCATATAATATGAAAATGCTGAGAGAAACATTCATTCACTCATTTTCTTTTTGGCTTAGTCCCTTTATTAATCTGGGGTCGCCACAGTGGAATGAACCGCCAACTTATCCAGCACATGTAATAGCTATATAATATGTGCATATTTATCTATAGCAGGGAAATTAAGTATTGAACACCATGGTTTTTCCTGGGAATAATATTTCTAAAGAAGCTTTTGACTACTGAAATGTATTTAGTACTTTATATAAAAGGCTTTTTTAGTTATGGCAGCTTAAATTCACCTCTCGGATTGAGAATGAAGTCATTTATTGCTCAGGTGTGAGTTTTTCACAGATTTTAACAGAGTGTAAAAATCTTGATGGTTCTGTGGGTCAAATCTGAGCTTTATTTTGTATTTTCTATTAGATTCGAGTCAGGTGATTGGCTGGGCCATTCTACAGCTTGATTTTCTTTCTCTGAAAGCATTTGAGAGTTTCCTTGGCTGAAATGGTTTCAACTTCATCCTCCTGCAAATGTAGATGTTGGACTGAAGCAGCTGATATTCACTTACACTGAGGAAGGGCAGACGGTTGCTGAATAACTACTAACTGAGGGATTTCAGCTGCTGTCTGGGCCTTCACTGCATTTCTACACCTCCCTTTCTTCATGTGTTCAACACTTTTTCCATGTGTTATTTCATTTTATTACACAGAACATCATTTGTAAACTAATTACTTTTGTTTTTTTTCTGCAAAGATGTATTTCTTTGGTAGTTACCAACATCTGGTGATCATTTTAGGTCAACGGCACCTTTAGAAATATGTTTTCGGAGAAAAAAGGTGACGTGTTTAATACTTATTTGCCCCGCTGTATATATTCAGTGGCACTTGTTAAATTTTGGTGGCGTTTATATTAATTTTGGAAGCACTTCTGCTATAAATCTAATCCAATATCCATTTCCAAGATTACCCTAATTGACCAAATTACCAAGGTGAAACACACCCAGAGGTTTCTGAGCAGTTTTTTTTTTCTGAACAGTATCCAAGCAGAGCGCTGATATTTCTAGGCCGCCGGGGGAAAAATAAAAGAATACAAAAGTAAGAGACTGAGTGAAAGATGTGCTCAGAATGAAGCAGGTCAGTGTTTCTCCGACTCCGAGTTTCCACACCCCCGCCGGCGCTGTTTCCCTCAGGATGTGACAGCCAAACAATAGCAGCACGAAACGCCGTAACGAGGAGAGGGAGAGAGAAACGGTGAGACTCTGCTAATTATGGTGCACCTCATTTTTTTCTGACCCCTCTCAATTTGTGTCTCTCCCGGTGTTGGAGAAATGCAGCCAGAGGAGCCTTTACACTGGCAGAGCTCCAGCGGAAATCAGTCAAGCGCAGAGACGGCAGCAAAACTCACTAAAATTAGACACCTTGCTTCAACTTCATCCTTCACTCGCTTACATCTCGCAATACATGGAGCTTTCTGTTGTTGTATTATGCAAGTCGTTCTCTGTGCTTCTCAATGAACACTGCCTCATTTATTTTAGTAAAACATTTGGGCTGTTTATCAGAAACCGTTTCAGAAAACGATTCACTGATTCATTCAGTTATGATAATGGGGAATTTGTTAGAGAATCGGTTTGGTTTGATGGTTCAAAAAGATAAATTTGATTAGTATAATAAAAACTGGACAATTCCAATTCATTTCAGAGGATTAGTTCGCTAGCACTGGTTCATAAAATTATTTATGATTCACTCAGTTATAATCATGCAAACGCTTTAGAGGACTAGAGAATTAGTTTGGTTGAACTGTTCATTACAACTTGTAGATGAAATGATTCATGATTCATTTGATTACACATGAGAACTGAATTTTTGATTCATTTTAGTGAATCAGTTTGTTTGGGCATATTTTTGGAACTAAATAAAATGATTCATTTTGGAGAATCAGTTTGTTTGAGCTGTTCATTAGAACTTGTATATAAAATGAATAATGATTCATTTGAACAGATTAAAACAGAATTTTCAATTCATTTTAGAGAATCCGTTTGTTTGGGCATTTCATTAAAACTTGTAGATGAAAGGATTCATCATTTATTTGAACTCAAATAAAAACTGAAATTTTGATTCATTTTAGTGAATTAGTTTGTTTGGGCTGTTCATTAAAAACTTATTAATAAAATGATTCATGATTTATTTGAATACGATAATGAAAAATTACATTTTGATATATTTTAGAGAATCAGTTTGGTTGGGTAGTTTATTAGAACCTGTATATAAAATGATTCATGATTCATTTGAACAGATGAAAACTGAATTTTCGATTCACATAGAGAATCAGCTTGTCTGGGCTGTTCATTAAAACTTGTAAATGAAAGGATTCATGATTCATTTGGACAAAAATTAAAGCTGAATTTATGATTCCTTTTAGTGAATCAGTTTGTTTTCAGCAGTTCATTAGAACTTGTATATAAAATGATTCTTTTGAACAAAAATGAAAACCTAATCCTCGATTCATTTTAGAGAATCTGTTTAGGCTGTACATTAGAACTTGTAAATGAAATGATTCATGACTCAATTTCAATCATGAAAAATTACATTTTGATTCATTTTAGAGAATCGATTTGTTTGGGCAGTTCATTAGAACTTGTAGATGAAGCAAATTATGATTCATCTGAACACAATGATGAAAAATTACATTTAGATTTATTTTAGTGAATCAGTTTGTTTGAAAAATTCGTAAGAACTTGTAAATAAAATGATTCATGATTCATTTAAACAGATGAAACTGAATTCTCAAATAATTTTAGAGAATCAGTTTGTTTGGGCAGTTCATCAGAACTTGTAGATGAAATGATTCATGATTCAATTGAACACAATAAAAAATACACTTAAATTCATTTTAGAGAATCAGTTTGTCTGGGCTGTTCATTAAAACTTGTAGATGAAAGGATTCATGATTCGTTTGAACAAAAAAATAAAGCTGAATTTTAGATTCATTTTAGTGAATTAGTTTGTTTGGGCTGTTCATTAAAAACTTATTAATAAAATGATTCATGATTTATTTGAATACGATAATGAAAAATTACATTTTGATATATTTTACAGAATCTGTTTGTTTGGGCTGTTCATTAGAACTTGTAAATAAAAGGATTCATGATTCATTTAAACACAATAATGAAACAACCTGAAGGTACAATGATTCACAATTCATTTGATTTTAGTGATTAAGAAAGTGTTGGTATGAACGGATCTACAGATTCGGTTCCCAAAACTATTAACCAATTCATTCAATCACAATAATGTAAACTGAACATTTCTGATTCCTAATAAGAGAGTCAGTTTAATTAAACCGAATCGATGCATAAAACGTTTCACAATTCATTTCAGTACAGTAAATAAAAGTAAACAATTCCCATTCAGTATCCCAATTCACTAGAGTCTCTCAACAAAAAAGATTCACAATTAGTTTCAATGAATCAGTAGATCAGAATGATTCATTCTTGAGCCGAACTGATTCCATTCGAACTCTTAAAACATTGAATGATTCAGTCATGGCACTTAGAAGAACTGGACAATGCAAATGAGTCAACTTTTATCGCAATTCTATTCCTAAAAGCTTCAGTCCCTGCTCGCTTCACCGCTATTCAACAGCATGCTTCAAAGTTGTCCTTTCATGCTCCACAAAAACAAAGGAAAAAGAAACTCACATGGGTATTTAACAACACAAATACAACTTTGAGTGAACTATTCCTTAAACTAGCTTGTAGCTTGGCACGTTGTAGATTGAATCTAGCTTTCCCAACACTGCCAAATCCCACACGTCCCAGAAACGCATGCGTCTGGAAGAGGAAAGGAGAAAGCGAGGTGGGAAACGAGATGCAGAGAGCGAGAAACAGTGCTAAACATCACAACAGTAAAAGACGCAAATGAAGCCAAAGAATGTTGGGGTTGCTTTCAGACGCCCAAATTTTCCCTCACGATTCGCAGAGTTTGCCAACTGCGCGCGTAAAATTAGCATTTCAATACCTCTGAGGGATATTCATTACAAAAGGCTGAAACCTACTATCACTTCTCATTTTTATAACCCTCTTTTTCATTCTCTGTCTCTTTGATAAGCGCGTGGAGAAACGGGGGCGAGTGGAAGAGCAGAGCTGGAAGGGAAATGTTTAGGAGAACAAGCGGCACTATGTTGCAGTTTTTTTTTTGCTGACTCACGCAACGATATCAGCTGACGATCAAACGCAAATCGGCTGGAAAATATCATTAGGATGAAACTGCTGTGGAAATGAGAGGCTGAAGCGGATCCTTTCAATGACGAGCTCTAGATGGAAGTTCAGAAAACTTATTATCAACCCGTTTAAAGGGACAGCTCAGTTAAAAAAAAGAATCAGTTTGCTATTATTTACTTGCTCTCATATTGTTTTTTGAGGTACCAACAACAGTCCTGCATGCTAATATTTGTCCGCAGCCCCAGGCCCGTAGCCAGCCTGGTGAAAGGGGTGGTTCTTTTTTTCCCTCAAAAAGTGGACCTTATACCGTTATACGCCTCAGTTTTTATTTTAACTATAAGATTTAAATACTGCATTTTAGTGACTTTTTTGCTGGATTAGCTAGTCAGATTTTATCATAACCACACTTTTTGATTTACTAAAATATTTCCTTAAAATTGCAATTAAATTTTTTTAAACAACATTAATAAAAAAAAAAACTAATTACATCATATATCATTAGGAAAAAAGTCTTTAGTATTGTAGACTAGTATTAAATTGTATGTTTATTAAATCATATTTCCTTAAAAAGTGCTGTTTGAGATAAATTTGAGGTAAAATATAAGAGGTAAAATAACAGTGTATCTGGATTAAATCTGAGATAAGAGAGTCTGGTAAAATATGAATGAGAACTATAAGTCCTAAAGTAAAAAAACTGGCTACTATAATTTATTAGACAAAAAACAAACTGGCTAGCACATTTAACTGCCTCAGTCACAATTTGGGCATTTCAATAAAAAAATAATAAAACATAATAATAATAATAATAATAATTATAATAATAAGAATACAATATTAATTCATTCTTCAGATTTTTTTCTAGCCTCTTTGGTTAAAAAACTTAAAGCCTTATTCAATGGATTATTTTCATTATTTATGATGACATAGCAGTCAAAATAGGACAAAAATAGGACAAATGAGCTCATATTTGGGACAAATTCTGGATCTTTGTCAGTGAGGGGTGGGTCTTTCGAACCACCTGAACCCCCCTGGCTACAGGCCTGAAACGTTAGAACACGTTTTATGCTTATAGTAGTCGGACAGTTATTAAAAAAATATTGTCAAAAATAGGGAAAGGAAGGTCATGTACTGGACAAGTCAATAAACATACAGGACGTCCTGGCGTCAGTTAGCCTATGGATAGATTGTCATCTGTTAGGAAGTTAGTAACTTTTGCCCTAAGCCTGATTTATACTTCTGCGTCAAGTGACCGGCGTAACCCACGGCGCATGCAACGCGCGTGGCTGTGCATTTATACTTCTGCGCGCTGTCTCTGTTGGTCTGCATTAACACTTCCGAAACACTAGTTGGCAGTGAGGTGTAAATGTTCCTCTGTGTCGAGTTTCTTCTCTGCTTTTCTGCTTTTCCTGAACACTTCCGGGATGAACAAGTGGCTCATACTCGCTCATTTTGAGGCAGGAACCGACGGACGAGCAACAACTTTAACTATGAGGTAAACACAAAACAAAACTTTACATCCGGAGCTTCTTCACGGGACTCCACACTTGTAAACAATCGCTCGCGCCATTCGCGCGGCTCTCTGTCCCGCCCAGACTTGTCAGCGCTACCAAGCCGACCAATCACAGAGCTTGCGCTACGCGTTGTTGCGACGTGTAGTTACATTTTTTGAGAGGTGCACGTCAGTGACGGCGACGGCCACGGCGAAGGGCTATGCGTCAGCGCCGTAGCATACGCCGGTGTTTGATGCAGAAGTATAAATCAGCCTTTAACGTTACCCTTGTTGGCAGTCTTTTTGAACATATGTTCAATATTTTGCGATAATGACGCCGCTGCCTGCCTTTTCTGCCTTGCTATTTTCGACCAACACCGTAAGTATCCATGTCGCATCAAAGATTCAAATATTACCACTCACGTCACGTGACTCGCGTGGCTTCGAGGCTTTTTGGGATTCAAATTACTGGCCAGCGTTATTTAAAATGACACTTTATTACAATATATATATTGAATATAAATATATTATATTAATTATATAATAAATATATTATATAATATTAAATTACATAAAATAATTAAAGGGACAAATTCTGGACCTTTTGGCCGTAAACCCCCCCCCCTGACTACGGGCACATTAGTTCCAACCCTGCTCCAACACACTTTCCTGCGGGTTTCAAATAAGCCTGAAGGATTCATTTAGTTTAATCAGGTGTGTTTAACTAGGGTTGAAAACTGTGCAGAGCTGCGGCCCTCCAGGAACGGAGTTTGACGTGATTTAGATGAATATGTTAATATTCCTTACCTCTCAATAACAAAAATAAACCGCAAAAAACGATTGATTTACTCTCAAATCAAGTTTCTGAATCATAAAAATCACGTGAACTCTCATGAACCCATAAGCAGAGCAGCCTGGGAACATATTTTGCTCGTTGCTCTCATACTTGGGCTACAAACCAAGCTCCTTGGTCTCTGTTCAAATGGTATTTCTGGCAGAAGAGAATCATTAACGTAGCACAAAAATACAAGCGGCAGCTGTTTGCAACACAATCTACGCAATGATTAGGGTTGAGAAGATGCCAAAGTCACTGTTTTATTCATGCGATTGTTACGTCGCATATACCAACAAAACATTACACACAGAGCGGCACTTTTGCTGAGCGTACTGCGAAAATGCAAATATATTCAGATGAGAAATCTCCTCTACTCTAATATAACCGTGAGCAGGAAAATATGCATACTACATTAATTAAATGATGACATTCAGGACAAATCTCCGAGTATGAAATCAGCCTAAATCAAGTACATAAAACCACGTCAAGTCTAAAATGTCAAGAGTTTTGGCCCGGGCATGAAAATGTGCATATTATATTAATGAAATGATGACATTCAAGATGGTTGGTGAAACCAAATGAACCTAACTCTGATGAATGAATCAGGAGGTGTTTTAAAAATCACGTCCCAGCAAACAATTTTGTGTGTAATAGACGTCTAATAGACATAAAATGTAGACAGCTTGGATAAAACAAGGCTAAACTTGGGCTGTCAGTGAAAATCTAATAGACATTTAAGAATAGCCCAAAACTTGACTAGTTGTCAAAAAGACAGATTTGACAGACTTTTATTTGTGTAGTCACTCATTTCTGTTTATGTGATTACTAGTTTAGTTCTGGCAGTGGTGTAAAGTATCAAATTATAAATACTCAAACTACTGTAACTGCATAGGTTTTCCTCAGGAATTGTAAGCAGTTATAAAAAAGTGTAAAAGAATTTATTTTTATTGTTTTAGTGTCTTTATTTTTATTAGAAAAATTGTTTACACTAACAACAGGTTAATCAATCTTTTTCTTTTGTATGATACCATATATTAACCAAGCATACTACTTCTTTCTTACTGTAAAGAATAAATATAGTGCAGGGGGCCTTGCTCCAGTCTGTCTAATAAGAAGTCTAGACATGTCACAAGGAGCTGGATGCTTGTAGAAGTTGTAAAATATATTGAAGATGCACTTAATTGTTCAGTTCTGGTGTGCAGAGAAGGGTTGCAGAAAGATGAAGCATGTTTGGGTACAAGAGCCTGCAGAATGACTGATAAGTGACGTCACACCAAAACTCCACCAGTCAATATCAGGTTTGTATATACTGGAGTCAGGAAAATGTTAGTTGCGAACCTCATGAATGTAATTCTTGTATTGCATTGAGGTAACGTAACCCAGAGCTTTGTCATCGAATTATTCATTTGCATCTAATAAATTACTAATACTTTCGACATTGAAGAAAATATTCTATTACACATCTTTTACACATCTACTACACATCTATTACACATCTTTTACAGATTTATTAGACATCTTTTTAACATCTTCTAGACAACTATTAGACATATTAAATATCTATTAGACATCTTTTAGACATCTATTACACATATTTAAACATCCATCAGATATATTTTAGACATTATTTCAACATATATTAGACATCTTTTAGACATCTATTAGACATCTTTTAGACGTATATTAGACATCTATTAGACATCTTTTAGACCTCGTTTAGACATCTATTAGACATCTTTTACACATCTATTAGACATCTTTTAGACATCTATTAGACATCTTTGAATCATCTATTAGACATCCATTAGACATCTTTTAGTGTATATTAGACATATTTTAGACATCTTTTAGTCATCTGTTGGACATCTATTAGACATTTTAGACATCTTTCAGACATCTATTAGACATCTTTTAGACATCATTTTAACATCTATTAGACATCTTTTAGACATCTATTAGACATCTTTTAGACATCTTTTAGACATCTATTAGACATATTTTAGAGATCTTTCAGACATCTATTGGACATCTTTTAGACATCTATTAGACATCTTTTAGACATATTTGAAACATCTATTAGATATCTTTTAGACATCATTTTAACATCTATTAGACATCTTTTAGACATGCATTAGACATCGTTTAGACATCTATTAGATATATTTTAGATATCTATTGACATCTTTTAGACATCTATATAGACATCTTGTAGACATCCTTTAGACATATATTAGACATCTTTTAGA
>NC_141045.1:6380000-6407500 GCF_052040795.2 Danio rerio | reverse complement strand
TGTGTGTACTTGTGTGTATGTTTAAGTGTGTGCATGAGTGTAAGTGTGAGTGGGTGTGTGAATGTTCGAATGTTTATGTGCGAGTGTGAGCGTGCTTGCTTGTTTGTGTGTGTGTGCATGTGTGTGTATGTTTGAGTGTGTGCATGAGTGTGTATGTGCGCATGTGTGTGTACGTTTGATTGTGTGCGTGAGTGTGTATGCACATGTGCATGTGTGTGTGTGCATGAATGTGTATGTAAGTGTGTATGTGCATGTGTAAGTCAGTGTGTGTGTGTGAGTGCGAGTGAGTGTGTGTATGCATGAATGTGAATGTGTATGTTTTTGTGAGTGTGTGTGCATGAGTATGCGTGTGAGTATCTGTATGTATGCATGAGTGTGTGTGCACGTGTGTGTTTGTGTAAGTGTGTGTGCGTGTGCGTGTGAGAGAGAGACAGAATAGAGGAGGTTTATTATGGAGGGTTTAATTAGCGTGAGCATTAGAGTCTTCACATGCCAGAAATAGACAAAAACATCTGATTAGCATTCACAATTTTCCTTTTGAAGATTTCCGAGGATGTGTGACGCTGTCTGGAGATTTGTGATCACACGTGCTGCTGTGCGTGTGTGCATGTGTGTGTGGTGTGTGTCATACGCCTGGTGTTTGTAACCAAATCTCTGTTCTGTTCCAGTGAGAGTTGAGATGAGAGCTCATCTCCCATTACACTCTCATTCTGCGATCAATCCCTACAGCTGGAAACACTATCATACACACACACACACACACACACACACACACACACACACACACCACATCTGAGCTATTCTGTGCATCTGAGTGTTAGTAATTGAACAATAATGCGAGTGTGTGTGTGTGTGTGTGTGTGTGTGTGTGTGTGTGTGTGTGTGTGTGTGTGTGTGTGTGTGTGTGTGTGTGTGTGTGTGTGTGTGTGATGGACATGCACCCCTCAAAGCAGTCCTCTATGACCACAATGGAGCTTTACAGAGAAGTTCAGAGATGTGCAGAGAGAGAAAGGAAGAGCTGTTACAAAACACGAGGAGACAAATAAAACTCCTGAAGATCTGGGATTTCATTCATTCATTAATTTTCCTTCTGCCTTATTTGTCAGGGGTTGCCACAGAGGAATGAACCACCAACTATTCCAGCATGTTTTAAGCATCAAATGCTCTTCCAGCCGCAACCCAGTACTGGGAAACACCCATACGCAATAATTCCTACACACGCATAGACAACGCACAATTTAGTTCATCTAATTCCCCTACAGCAGGGGTTTTCAAACTGCGGGTCGCATAGTGAGGAAAGGTGGGTCGCGCAGCTTCGCTTAGCTGCAGCTATATTTACGTTGCTGCAAATCAAAACCAGTACGATAATGGTTGAACGACTCTTTAGAAACGATTCTGTTTTTCAAATAAATCATTTAGGTTAATACACATGAGGTTAATACATCATTTCTGGAAGAGATTCGCCATCAAGACCAAGTTGTGGATCTCCTCCAGAAATGTCAGTGACTCTACGTTTACAAGTTTGTGGGCGTTTGAGAAGTTGCTGTTGTCATGTGATGTGCGCTAGACAGGACGGCCTGTACCTGGTGTTCGATGATGAAAGTGTGTAGCACGGCCGTAAATGAGGTTGGTGTTACCATCTTGTTCCTTTGGAGTGCGCTTGCTTATTAGCTTGAGCAACCTGTTTGTTTCGAAGTTTATGAGGCAGTTGTTGTTTAATTTTATTGGTGATTCCCAACATGTAATGCAATGGTAAGCTTGGCCAACAGTTTTAGCGAATTTAATGTTTCTCCATTCAGACAGAATGCCCAAGCATACTTACCAAGAGGTGTTTAAAAGATGGCTGCCTAGTGAAATGACTTGTCTTAAAGGGGCTTCCTTATTACTTTAATCACGACTGGAATTAAACTCAAACTTTAACATTTCCAGAATAAATAAAAAAAATTAATAGATAAATAAATAAATAAATAAGCTAATAATTAACTAATAATAAAAAATAACTAATTTGTTTAAATACAGCCCATATAAATTGTTTGCAACCACTTACCTAAAAATATGTAGTAAATTCAATGAATAATTTCTTCAGTGTGTGTGTGTGTGGGGGGGGGGGGGGGGGGGGTATGATAAAAATCTATTTTCATAATAAAAAAAAGATCACATACTTTGCAGGGTCCTAGAGTTCACACTAGTAACAAACAAGACGAGAAAGGCAAGATGGTGAAGGAAGAGTTGAGAAAACACACGGTGAAGGACTAAGACACAGGGTGGAAAACTGGGAAAGAAAGAGGCGAGAGCAGAAACCCGAGCTGTGACAAAACAAGCAGAGACAAGATAAAGACGTGAGAAAAGCAACAAGACGAAGGAAAGAGGAGACAACGCGAGATGTGAAAACAATGGCAGTGGAGACGAGTGAGAAATAAATTGAAAAGGACAAGATCAACCAAAATAAGACCAAAAGCCGAACATGATGAAAAACTGGAATAAAACCAGCAGAGTCAAAAATAAACACCCAGCAGCCACACAATATCATAATATGTTAATATTACGTAAAATGTAGGTTGTGATGTCAGGTGACCAAAAATTAAATGTCTAGCCAGAGTCTAAGGACAATATTATTTTGATGTCCAATCATGACGTCAAAAGGTTGTGTGGGAAAATGACCAAAATCCAACATCAAACCAACAAATACTGACATTTATTCATCAGGTATGGCAACCAAAATCCAACGTCATATAGACGTCATAGTGGTAACATTCACATAATATCAAGCTGTAACATTACTAGACGTTAATATTTGGTGGATTTTAGGTTGTTGGAAAGTAACCAAAATCCAACGTCGAGCCAACATCCTAAACCAACGTCATTTTGACGTCAAATAATGACATTTATTTGTCAGATATGGCAACCAAAATCCAACGTCTGATAGACGTCACAGTGGTAACGTCCACACAACGTCAAGCTGTAGCATCATTAGACATTGATATTTGGTTGATTTTAGGTTGTGTTGGAAAGTGACCAAAATCCAACGTCAACGCAACATCTAAAACCAACGTCATATTGACGTCAAATACTGCCATTTATTTGTCAGGTATGGCAACCAAAATCCAATGTCTGATAGATGTCATTGTGGTTGATTTTAGGTTGTGTTGGAAAATGACCATAATTCAACGTCGAGGCAACATCTTCAACCAATATTATGTTGATGTCAAATGCTGACATTTATTCGTCAGGTATGGCAACCAAAATCCGTCTGATAGACGTCATAGTGGTAATGTCCACACAACAGCAAGCTGTAACAGCATTAGACGTTGATATTATTTTGATTTTAGGTTGTGTTGGAGAGTGACCACAATCCAACGTCGAGCTAACAATTTAAATCAACATTATATTGACGTCAAATACTGTAATTTAGTCGTCAGGTATGGCAGCCAAAATCCAACGTCTGATAAATGTCATAGTAGTGACGCCCACACAACATCAGGCTGTAACAACATTAGATATTGATATTTGGTTGATTTAAGGTTGTGCTGAAAAGTGACCAAAATGTAACGTTGAGCCAACATCTTAAATTAATGTCAAATACTGACATTTATTCGTCAAGTATGGCAACCAAAATCCAGTGTCTGATAGATGTTATATTGGTAACGTCCACACAACATTGCTGTAACATCATTAGATGTTGATATTTGGTTGATTTTAGGTTGGATGTTGGACATCGACGTTGGTCTGACGTTTTCATTTTCCAACAAAATGCAACATCCCCACGATGTTGGGGTACAACATCAATCTGACGTCATGTTGACGTCCTGTGCCTGCTGGGTATTTGCAAGAAAGATGAGAAAATAACATTACGTTATGTGAAAATGAGAAGAGAAATGAGAAATGAAGAGATAAAGAGGCACAAAATGAGACCAGAAAGCCCCAAACAATGAGATGATCAGAGACAGAACAAAAAAATGAGAAAAAAGGAGAGATGATTCGATTAAATGTGACAGAGAAAACAATGTGTTGAGACAAGGGAGAAATGAAAAAGACTTTAAGAAAAGACATTAAACGAGAACCAAAGAACCACAAAAGGCAAGAAATGAGATTGTCATGAAACAAGGACACAAGAGAAAACATGAGGAAAAATTAAAACCATGAGTAAAACTAGACGATAGACCAGATGAGATGAGAAAACTTGAAACGAGGAAACACAAGACGAAACTCTGAGAAGCAACAAGACATAAGATGTGAAAACAAGAGAAAATGAGACGAGATGAAGTGAGAGGAGATTAGATGAAATGTGAAAACGAAATAAAAAAGGGATTGGAAGAAACGGGATGAGATAAAAATCTGAAAAATGGGAGCGGAGGGTGAATGTGAAAGAGCTAGATGAGAAAAGAGGAGATGAAATGAGACCTGAAGGCCACAAAAATAAATCTATAGAAGAAAAACTGAGACAAACTAGGGATCACAAATTTGGTGATATCAAAACAGACACACAAAAAAAACGACGTTACTGCATTTCCACTAACTGATAGTGGCTAATGTGGCTAATTTTAGCGGCTAATGTGATTAAAAATGTTTTTTTTTTCCTCTAGCTGATAAGTCTTTCCAAGTATCATGATGATTAATGTTGGTGGGTTTACGTATATCACAGCCTTATTTTTGATCAATGGAGATGTAGGAGTGTTATCAACGCTTTAATGGCAAGGTAAGCCGCTTATAGTTGTTAGCAGCCACATTAAGGTGTTTCTGCGAGGTTATATAATGTCATTTCTGAGAAAACTGAGAAATTCTGTATGAACAGATCAATGTGGTGCCACCAGGGGGGAAGTTGGGATGATTCTAAAGGTTGGTTTATACTTCCGTGTCGAGTGATCTGCGTGACCCACGGTGCCTGCCTTGTGAGTAGCCGTACATTTATACTTCTGCACCCTGTCGAGATGCTCTGCAATAACACTTCCGAAACAATAGCTAGCAGTGAGGTATTTACATTCCTCTGTGTCGAGTTTCTTTGCGGGTATTTAGTTTTTTCTGAAAGCTCGCTCATTCAGAGGCGGAAACCGGTGGACTTGCAACAACTTTAATCATAAGGTAAACGCAAAACAAAAGTTTCCATCTGGAGCTCCTTCACGGGACTCCACACTTATAAACACTCGCACCATCGAGCTTGCGGTTCTAAGCAAAGCCCACACTTGTCACAGCTACGAAGCCGACCAATCACAAAGCTTGAGTTATGCATCGTTGAGAAGTGTAGTTAAATTTTTTTGAGAGGTGCGCATCAGCGCTGGTGCAGCCACAGTGAGAGATCTGCGACCACGTAAAGGCTGCGCCGGACCATGTGTGCTTGATGCAGAAGTTTAAATCAGGCCTTAAGTTCCACACCGTTTTGGGGCCCCAGGGAGCGCAATGAACCTGATGAACCCTGATAGCTGACAACCGATAGTAATATGACTGAATGCGCACACTCCGATCTGTTCGTTTAAAAACTAAAAAAAGCACGCAGCAAATATTAACGATAATTACTTTGGGTTCGTTTTGCTAAGATTCCAGTGTGTTTTCGTTGACTAGAAAAACTGTCGTAAAAGCTCACGTCTGCTCCAAGCTTCTCCCTCAGAGAAATAAAAAATGTGTGGTACAATCCTTTCCCTTAAAGAATCTGTCATTGTAAATTTGTTTCAGGGCTGGTAAAAGTGTTTTGCATCTTGTTAATTTTTTTTCCTAAAATGTTAATTTGTTTCGTCCTTGGTAAAATCGTTTTTCCTATGTAATTGTGTCTCATGATAGGTAAAAATGTTTTCCAAAATGTAAATTTGTCTCGAGCTCCGTAAAAGTTTAACACTTTCTAATGTTGTTTTACACTTCCCGGCCACCATAGTTTTCAGATGTCTCCAGTTTCCCCCAACCACACTGGCACAGAGCAGCAGTGTTTTAAAATGAAAACGGCCTCTTCAGCGTTTTCAAAACACTCAGTTTTAGGCGATCGAAAACTCCGGTGTAGTGTGGACGGAAGGCGTAACTGTAGCAAAACTTGTGCGTTTTAAAACTAAAATTATTAGTGTAAACAGTTTCTCTCACACACACACACACACACACACACACACACACACACACACACACACACACACACACACACACTATGTGAAGTTTATTTATTAACTAATTTCGAGAGGATCACGTGCGTATGATTGCTTGCAGCTAGTCCCTCATTACTCAATTTATGATTCACCAATCAGACGATTTCTACACTGAAAAAAAATATTTAGATGATTCCTTGGATTTACTAAATTTTTTGACGTTAAGTGGTTGTAAGCAATTTATATTTGTTGAATTTAAACAAACAAATTAAGTTGAACATTATCAAACTTAATTTGTTTGTTTAAATTCAACACAAATAAATTGTTTGCAACAGTTCTGCATGCAACACTTTTTTCAGTCTATAAGCCACTATAAATACCCTAAGTTCCATATAACAGCCATCTTCGTTTTGAAGAATCCCCCTTCCACCCCTACTCCCCCTCTTTTCCTAGATGGCTGGCACGATAGCCCAGTGGTTAGCACTGTTGCCTCACAGCAAGAACGTTACTGGTTCTAGTCCTTACCATGCCAGTCGATGTTTCTTTGCGGAGTTTACACATTTCTCCCCATGCTCACGTGGGTTTCCCCTGGGTTCCCTGGTTTCCTCCCACCGTCCAAAAACATGCAACTTAAGTTAATTGACTAATCCAAATCGGCACCATAGAAATGCTCCTAGTAAGTAGTTATCTCCTAAGAGCAATCACTATCTGTTTATTAGCTACTACAGCAGAGGAGTTCTCGAGATCTACCTGAGCTCAAACTCCCCTCTCGCCTTGCAATTGGAAGGGAGCCCCGGGCTCGAGGATCTTATGAGCTCAGGGCTCTCTCCAGGGACAGCATGCCAAACAAGCTTTATAATCAATCATCAGCTAAGTGTGAACTCTTGAAGGCTAATTTAGTTGATTCAGTTCACCTATAGTGCATATCTTTGAATTGTGAAGGAAACACCAGGAGCACCCAGAGGAAACGCACACTAATAGGGAAGAACATGCAAACTCCACACAGAAATGCCAACTGGCCCTGCTGGGACTCGAACCTGCTAACCACTGAGCTCTGTAATCAAAAGCAGAAATTACTCTGAACAAGTCAACGAGTGAGTAAATGATGACAGACTTCTCATTTTCGATTGAACTATCCCTCAATTCCAGTTGTCGCTTGACACGCCAAACATACAAATAAAAGCGAGACAAAACAAGAAACAGACAACAAGCCAAGTTAAACAGATAAACACCAATGAGACAAAAGTCAGATAAGACAGGAGAAGAGCATAGCAGCAAACGAGAGCGCAGATGGGAAGAGAATGAGAGATGAGAGGAGAAAACGAGTGTCTAAAGGAGCCAAAGCGGAGCAGATGGAGAAGAAGTAAAGTAGAAACGCAGCTCGGTCTCACTCATCTGCTGCTAGTGGTTTATTGATCGTAGACAGCGAGTCTCAAAGTCATTTATCACCGGCTCCTCAAGCCCCGTATGTGTGTGTGTGAGAGATAACTCTTCTGATAGCGGCCATAGCATCCATTATTCCCCACAATGGGCCGTGCCTGGACCTGCCCGACAGCTTGACACACACACACACACACACGCGGGCACATACACATGCACACAGCGACAAACGGCCTCTTTCTGAAAATAATAAATAAATAACAGCACGTATTGTTTCCCAGGCTTGGCCGAACAGCGAGAGCGAAGCTGCTTCAGTGCTGATAGCAGAGCAGAAGCCTGAAATACGGCCAGAACACTGGAAAGTGCTGAGGCTGTGCATGTGTGTGTGTGTGTGTGTGTGTGTGTTTACACGCTCAGGTTATAGTACATCACATTGAGCCAAGCTTGCGGAGACAAAGATGGATTAAAGTTGCAAAGGAAAAGTCAAAACGCACTCGATTTGCTTTCTTAATACACATACTTGATTTTGATTGTGAACGACTCATCAGCACATGTTTTGTTCTGTCTTTGTAATCTCGTAATGCAGTCCAATAAGCACACTGATTTAATTCTGTTTAATTGATGTGGTGATCAACCCTTTTTTTTCTTTTTTTCAGACTTTGTGATAAACACACTTGAATTTGTGATGGATAAGTTATCGGGTGGATGAATGGACGGACAGGTTGGTGGGTGGATGGATGGATAAATGGATGTTGGTGGTTAGATGAGATTTTTGTGTTTATTGATGAAAGCATGGATGGAAGGATGGATGACATTAATTAATGGATGGATGGATGGATGGATGGAAGGATGGATAGACAAATGGATGGATAGACAGATGGATGGACAGACAGATAGATGGACAGGCAGATGGATGGATGGATGGACGGACAGACAGACAGATGGACGGGATTTGACATGGATGGAGGGGATTGGAAATACATGGATGGATAGAACATGGATGGATGGATGGATGGACAGATGGACGGAAGGATGTACGGACATACAAACAGGGTTTGAAATACATGGATGGACTGATTTTGACATAGATGGATGGTTGGATGGCCAGAATTTGACTTGGATGGATGAACAGACGGGATTTGACCTGCATGGATGGGTGGACGAACGAGATTTTACATGGATGGATGGACAAACGGACAGGATTTGACATAAATGGATGGATGGATGGATGGACAGAATTTGACATGGATGGATGGATGGATGGATGGATGGATGGACATATGGACGGATGGCCGGGATTTGACATGGATGGATGGAATTTGATGGATGGATGGACAGTTCACCAAATTCTCAAATCATTGCCTATAACCTAAATAAAAATACCTCAAGTACCTAAAGCTGCGTTCACACTGGGCTTTTCTCCCCATAGACTTCCATTCATATGACGCAAATGCATCAGACTGGAATCGCAGGGTCATGCGTCAAGTTGCGCAGGCCGCTGCGGTGCATAGTTCAAGCTTGGTGAACACTGACCAGCGAAATCGCATCACTTGACTGAGTGAGACCAATTGAGGATCAAAACATGACCTCTCTGAACAGAAATTTAAAACATAAACCAATCGCTTACTTTTTTAATGTCTAATAACCTCGTTTAATCCCGCCCCTTTTCGCAGCACCGCATGACAGAATTTCGCATTATCAAACTCTAGTGTGACCGCAGCTTAAGACAGATTTCTGCTCTTCGCCGCAAGTTGCGTTAAAGATAAATATGTTCACCAATATCTCAAAGTATTGCCTATTCCTGTTTGCACAACATCTGAAGTGTACTGGTCGGCGTTGTTGTCTCTTGTCCTGTTTTAGGGTGCTTTCACATCTGTAATTCGCTTCATTTGGTCCGGACCAAGGGCAATAAATGATAAATCGTTGCATTTTCTGCCGCCTTTGGGTCGTTTTCACACCACACTGCTGGCTTTGGTCCGAACCAGTTGAAACGAACCAAAATGCAGTCACCTGACAAAATTCACATCTCTCATTGGCCAAATGTTGTTGAACATATTTTCTAACTGTTTATCGATTGGTCAGAATTCAAGTGCTGGAAAATGCCAATGAACTCCTGCAAGTAAACAAACCGGCAGACTAGGGGTGTCACGATTTCGATTTTTAATCAAAATTTATGCTCAATTTCGATTATCGAATCAAAAAATAGAATCATCGATGCTGCCACGCCCCCATGCCATGTCAGCTTGGCTTGCCAAGCGGGAAAAAAACAGGCTTGTTGAAGTGCTTGTTAAACTGCAGAAGCAGGAGACCCGTCGACAGAACTTAAACCCTCTCCTCTTTCAACGAAGTCGCCGGTGTGTAAGCATTTTGGATTTCCAGTGAGTTATGTTGACAACGTTCAACACAGTTTTTGCAAGCTCTGCTATGTACGTATTACGTACGGTTCGTCCGATAGACAACACCGGCATCGCGATCCTCCGCCCGCCCCCGTTGCAAATCCGCTCGCGAAAAGTACACACTCAGGCCCTGTTTACACCGTCTTTGTTTTTAAATGGCATTTTAGAACGACAACGATTTGACATCCACAGTGGCGTGTAGCATTTCTGAGCAGCCCTCCTTCCTCTCTACCTCTGAAAATGCACATCACGTGACCACACAGACACAGACGCACACACAGCCTTGCGCTCGAGACAGCAGGTCCAGGCAGTCAGAGGACTGCTTCAATCTTTTACTCACTTGTACTTAGTCATTTTAGCGAACACCTCAGATGCTGTTGGCTGGTTCCTGTTGGTTGTACGTCTTTTTTACCGTCGCCATTATAACGACACAGATCACTGCCTATTCACGAGTCCCGCAGTAAAAGTGATTGACAGGTGGTAATTATGTGTGTATCTTGGTATCGTGTGTTTATGGGTAAAACAAAGACCATGCAGGTCAGGTAGTTTAAACGGTAGGCTACAAATAATGAATTGGTCATTAATTAATTAATTATTCATAATCGAAAATCGAATCGAATCGTGACTTTAGAATCGAAAATGTAATCGAATCGAGGATTTGGAGGATTGTGACACCCTTACGGCTAACACAAAATGTCACTTTTACTCTGGAGGGATGACTGTGCTGACTGATTGTATGCCTGCTTTAGACAAACTATACATATCGAGAATGAAGCGCGGCTGGAAAACAGAATTTTATTGCATCGCACGTCACTTCAGGAGGAGGCGTGAATTAATTTAGCTAATCGGCGACATGATCATCTTGCGAAAATATTACCAACGATGCATCAGGTAATGTTTTCCCCTCTCTCTCTCTCTGTTGGTAAAGCGCTGTCAACAAATATTTTTCCTCCATATCCCATAATAATCAATATTTTAGTTGATCTTATTTTATTTCATTCTTCTACATGTTTATAGTAGTGTGTAGTCCTGTGTTATATTGTCAATTTATGCTGTTTGATGTAGCACCTTGGTCCTCAAGGAACGCTGTTTAGTTTCACTGTGCTGCACTGTATATTGTTGAAATGACAATAAAAGTCGACTTGACTCCTTAAGTAGCTACAATATGTTGAACAAGTGATGCATCTGGTTGATGACTTCTTCTGAGATTGCTATAAACACAATACACCCAATCACCCTGGTCAGTTCTCGTAAATGAACAACTTATGCACAAAGGACATGAAGTAAAAAGTCAGCAAATAGACTTAAGTTTCATTTCATGTGAGCTGATTTCAGTCGCTTTGAAAAGGCAGTTTAGCATTCTGTCGTCCTCCACTAGGCTGACTAATCAAACCCACAGCTCAGAGCTTGAGCGAGACCGCCAGGAAGATTAAACAAGGTGGGAAAATGATGAACATTTAAAGCGATCAGACACATTCTCGTTTTCCTTCCAGCAGCTCGTCCCGCTGCGATCCAGAAGCCTGATGTGTGTCAGGATGAATAAAGGTCATGCGGGAACCTAACCAAGTGCTGCATTGCCATTTCGGCTACAAACATCGGACGGGCCGCCAAGCCGGCGCTCGCCTGCCAAAAAGATGAAGAGTGCATCTGAAATCAACTATATTCCTACCTTACAGTCTGTTGGCCCAGAGGAAGAGGAGGAGGAGGAGTGGAAAACCTGGAATAGAAAGACAGTGTGAATCAGTTTGTGTCTTGCATTTGAATACAATGACCTTAATGTTTTTAAAACGAGATACATCTACATGAGAAGCAAATTTGTGAGGTATTACTATACGACTGAATTTAAGATACTGTGGAGATCAGAAATAGTAAACAACCAACACATTCCTACTGTCTGAGCTCATTATTGTTATTGTTATTATTATTATTGTTATTATTATTATTACTGCTGTTTATAATAGTAATAATAATAATGATAATATTAATTGTTAAATGTAGCAATGATACTAAAATAAAAAAATATCATTATAAACTTTATATTTTTTTACTTTATTAATTTTATTATTATTATTGTTAGTAGTAGTAATGCTATTTTTATTATTGTTATTATGATTATTGTATTTATATGATAAATGCATGATGGAGAATCCCCCCTCAAAATTGTGAAGCACTTTGGGTGTATTGCCATACACAATAAATGCGCTATATAAATACACATTACATTACATTACATAAATACTACTATATTATAATTTAAAATTATTATTTTTATTATTATTATTATTATTATTGTTAGATATTTAATATTAATAAAAAATATTGTTTTATTTCATTATTATTATTACTACTTTATTATTACAGTTTTTATTAATATTATTTTATTTTTAATAATTATAATAATAATTTGTAAAATGTTATAATTATTATCATTATTATATTCTCAAATGATTATTATTATTTCTATTTTTAATTAATATTGTTATACTATATTATATGTTTAAATATTATTTAAATTATTATTTTATTTTTAATTTTAATAATGTTATTTATTTAATTAGTATTATTGCTACTACTATTACTATTATGGATTTTATATTATTAAAATTATTATTATTTTATTTTTAAATTATCATTAAATAAGTATTATTGTTTTTTTATCATCATTATAACTATTTTATTTTTATTAATTATAATATTACTAATTATAACTATTATTGTTATTTTAAAATATTAATATTACTATTTATTTAAATTTTAAATGATGATTATTATTATTATATTTAATATAATTTAAATTAATATTCTTACTTATTATTATCATTACTATTATTATTATTATATTTTTATATTATTATTATGAATTTTATTAGTATATTATAAAAATATTATTATTATTCTCTTATTTATGTTTTTAATTATTATTATTTATTTTATATTATTATTATTGATTACTACTACTACTACTACTATTAATATTATTATGAATATTGTTATTATTAAATGGTATTATTATATTTTATATTACTAATGTTATTTCCTATTAACATTTTTAATTATTATTATTATTATCATCATCATTAATTTTATTATTTTTAAATCAAGCTTTCTCTACTTATAATCTCAATATAATCTCGATAATTCTTTAAAAAAAACTCTTCATAATTTTTTTCATGCTTATTGTGGATACTAAATGACATTATTTACTCACCCTAATCATTCTTCAGTGATCTACACCTTCAATATCTTACGGAATTTTGCTGCAAATAAAATGTGTATCTCACCAAACAGACAAACAAAGAGCAGCGGATGGATATGTGGAAAAACAGATAAATACAGGGTAAAACAAATCAAGTGGAGAAAAAAAGTTCCCTCACACCATATGCGCCATTGATTTCCTATTCTCTTGGAAACATTTAATGAGCTTAAGCGAAAGAGAAAGAGATGAGGAGAAAACAGATAAAAGCCTCGCAGAAATTTTTCCCTGAGAGCAAATCATTCAGGAAGACAAGAAGGTGCTTAGCAGAGGAACAGGTGTTGGATGTGACGATTTCCACACTGAAACCAGAGCCAAAAAAACCCCAGCAGGAGTGCGTCAACAAGGAGCAAAGCTGGACCGCATCTGTCTGCAAGTCATTCCCAGAGCATCAACACATCACAATAATACAGCATGAAAAGAGCCACAGCAGTATAACTCTTTAAATATTACAGTGAGGGAATCACTAAGAGCAAACTACAGCTGTGAGAAACATACATTAAACATCTGCATTGTGTTTATGCAGGAATCACTACTGAAATGAACTTTATTAACACACACACAAAAAGTATCTATCTATCTATCTATCTATCTATCTATCTATCTATCTATCTATCTATCTATCTATCTATCTATCTATCTATCTATCTATCTATCTATCTATCTATCTATCTATCTCTTGTGGTTTACCCCAGGGATCTGTCTTAGGTCCAAAACACCCATCCATCCATCCATCCATCCATCCATCCATCCATCCATCCATCCATCCATCCATCCATCCATCCATCTATCTATCTATCTATCTATCTATCTATCTATCTATCTATCTATCTATCTATCTATCTATCTATCTATCTATCTATCTATCTATCTACAACTTGTGGTGTACCACAGGGATCTGACTTGGGTCCAAAGCGTCCATCCGTCTGTCCTTCCGTCAATCTGTCCATCTGTCAATCGTTCCGTCTGTCAATCCATCCACCCATCCATCAATCCATCCATCCATCCATCCATCCATCCATCCATCCATCCATCCATCCATCCATCCATCCATCTATCTATCTATCTATCTATCTACAACTTGTGGTGTACCACAGGGATCTGACTTGGGTCCAAAGCGTCCATCCGTCTGTCCTTCCGTCAATCTGTCCATCTGTCAATCCTTCCGTCTGTCAATCCATCCACCCATCCATCCATCCATCCATCCATTCATCCATCCTTCCATCCATCTACTGTATCTACAACTTGTGTTGTACCCCAGGGAACTGTCTTAAGTCCAAAACATCCATCCCACAATTCATCCATCTCTCTAAAACTTGTGGTGTACCACAGAACTGTCTGAAGTCCAAAACGTCCTTTCGTCCGTCCGTCCGTCCGTCCGTCAATCCATCCATTTATGCATCAATCTATCGCTCCATCCATCCATCCATCCATCCATCCGTTCATCCATCCATCCATCCATCTATCACTTGTGGTGTACCACAGGAATCTTAGGTCCAAAATATCAATTCGTCTGTCCATCCGTCCATTCATCCATTCTTTGTGGTGTACCACGTGGATGTCTTAGGTCCAAAATGTCAATCTGTCCATCAATCCATCCATCTATCTCTCCATTCATCTGTCCGTCCATCCATCCATCCATCCATCACTTGTGGTGTACCACAGGAATCTTAGCTCCAAAACATCCATCGGTCTGTCAATCCATCAATCTGTCCATCTGTCAAGCAGTCCGACTGTCAATCCATCAATCCTTCCATCCATCCATCCAAAACTTGTGGTGTACCGCAGAGATCTGTCTTAGGTCCAAAATGTCAATCTGTCCGTCAATCAATCAATCCATCCATCCATCTGTCCGTCCATCCATCTATCCATCCATCCATCTGTCCATCCATCCATCCATCCATCCATCCATCTATCTATCTATCTATCTATCTATCTATCTATCTATCTATCTATCTATCTATCTATCTATCTATCTATCTATCTATCTATCTATCTATCTATCTATCTATCTATCTATCTATCGTGGTGAACCACAAGAATCTGTCTCAGGTCCGTCTGTCAATCCCTCCACCTATCCATCGATCTATGGCATAACTTGCGGTACACCACAGGCATCTGTCTTAGCTCCAAAAGTTTTTAGGATATAGGCAATAGTTTTAAAAAATTGGTAAACGTCTGTGTGTCTGTCTGACTATATACCAAAATACTATATCACATAAACATAATAAATATGAGATACATAGTCAAAATGATAACAAGTTAATAGGAGATATAGATATCGATATGAAGATCCAATACTATAATGAAAAGAAGATACAATAATGAGAAATTTTAAAAAGCTAAATGATGACAATCCAAAATTAAGCAAATTCATAATAATGAAACTAAAGCTTGAAATGATGGTATAACAAGAGTAAATTTTGCTTAATTAAAATGATGGTAGTGAAAATTATGATATATGAAATCTTAATAGGGAGATTAAAAAGTCAAACTTATGACTGTGTGAAGGTATAAATTAAAGACATTATTAAAAATAATGATGATTACTGACATTTTATCACTTAAAATTTATCTTATAATTATGAATATGTCATATATTATTACTTTTTTACGTCATTTATATTATTAATATTTTTTAAGTCATAAATGATACAAAAGATTGATTTATAACATATACCAATATATATGTACCAAGTATAAAAGTCATAATTATGAGATAAAAAAAATACAATAAGTAGATACTCATGTCCTTATTAATACAAATCACATGTAATTATGACATGGCAATAAATAATCGAGGTTTACTTGCATTGCTTATCCACCCAATAAATCTCAATGCCAAAAAAACAAACAAAAACAGCTAGAATTACAAAATTTCCAATCCTATGTTTGTTTAATTGGAATATTTCAAGATTACAACATTAGGTGAACAGCATGGTGAAAAGATCCTTTGTCTAACCCAGAGCATGACTGAGAAAAAAATGGTTTCACATATCAATGTTTCCACAAAAAAAAAACATAACACAGACAATCGTTACAAGTCCACTGATGCCCTAATCGACGAGCTGCCGAGAGCTTGTTTTTAGCAGTGAAAACGATTTCAAACGTTACAGAGCCATTAGAGAGGCAGATTGTGAGTAATGTGAGATTCGGACGATCTCCCAAAACGCCGCCCCATTAGCTCCAGCAGTGCAAAAGAGAGAGAAATCTGCAGCCATTACGGCGTCCCCCAGGGCTCGGTATTGGGCCCAGTGCTGGATTTCAGCGATGTGCAGTATTGCTTCATCCTTTCATTTTGCAGCCCCAGTGGAACCTCAGCCGTGTCGTGCTAAACATTATCAATCAGCTAACAGCAGCCTGTTTAAAAAAAATTGGCATTAAAAGCTGCCAATGGAAAAGCTAAACAAATACGGTTTCAATCTGGTTCTTATCTACAAGCGCCAAGCTGTCTAAAGTGGAAGATCTCAACTAGTGTGGGGTGTGGAAACATTACTTTTGCTCATAGAACTCAATGTTAACAATATTTAATACAGTACACATTCGCGATAGTCACATCACTAGATATGCAATGCTGCTTCTGAATTATAGTTGACCAGAAGTATTTTAAATTGTATTTAATTACTGTATTTAAACAAAAAAAAATAAAAATTCTCTCACTTTTTTGTCTTATTTTTAGCAAAAATATCGACATTTCAAAGTGAAAAGACGATTATTTTACTTTTCCAACTGGCAGATAATTTTACTTGTTTTCAAGAGTTCACACTTAGCTGATGATTGGTTATAAAGCTCAATTGGCACGCTGTCCCGGGAGAGAGCCCTGAACTTATAATAGGCATGGGGCGGTATAAGATTCTGATGGTATGATAACCTTGTATAAAATATCACGGTTTCACGGTATTGTGATTACTGCTCCTAAATATATTCTTTTTAAATGTCTGTGGGTTTCTGCAGGTTTCATCACATCAAAATAAAGATTTTTTAAGACTTCTATCAATGAAATTTCAGACTATCACAGGGGAAAACGCTAATCATTTTATTTTTAATTAATTTACTTTCCCAATTAAAATTAAAATTCAGTTATTTCTTAGCCACATATTTTAAATAATGTGTCAAAACAAGCAAACTTTAGTTATATGCATATATTTTTATTAGCACAACCTTTCTTAAAAAAAAAACAAGTTTTAAAAGCTTTAATAAACAAAATGTATGCACAACATAAGTGTATTTTTTTTAAATGTAATTTAGTTTGCTAATGTTCAATTAAAAAATTTCAGAATTCTGAGGTCTAAATCAAGGTTAATATTTGTTTTGAGAGGAACTACACCTTTAACTTCAAGATTATTTAAAAATGCTTTATTAAAATATATATATATATTTGGTGTCATTTATTTAACCGACACTCAAAATGAGACACAATGAGATCAAAGTTTTAAAAGCTGTAATAAACAACATTTATGCACAACATAAACTTATGCATAAAAACATAAAAACTTTTAAACTAATGTTATTGTACGGATGTAAGGAAGACAGTTAAACCATGTTGCTAAATGGTTAATAAATGTTAATTTTGTTAAATGTTTTTTTAGATGGATTTGTTAGTTGTACTGAATGGCTATAGCTTTACGTGGACAATTAGTGAAAATTATGACCTGTTTAAAGTATTTAAGACTCACAACAGCATATTTCAGTGCACTTTTTTTAAGGCTTTAAATTTAGTTTTTGAAATTGAAGATATTTGAAGTCTCTGCGGACACCCTGAAAAAACTCAAACTTATTAATATTATTTGTTATTATTAACTTTTAAACTTATTTTGAGAAACATTAAAATATTTTGGAGCAGTAAACATGTCAGGCTGCTCTCTTCATTAGTTTAAAAAAAAAACACAGATTTCTTGACAATTTAAAATAGCATCTTTGGATTTTTTTATGCTGCGATACTGTTTTCCTAAAAAGCTGAAAAAAAAAATGTAAATAAAAATACACATACCTTAGGAACAGTATAGCAGAAAATGTTGGAGGTTTTAAAACCTTGACTTTTCCAAACCGTGGTATACCTTGAAAACAGTTATCATCCTATGCCCAGCTCATAAAGTCCTCAAGCCCGGAGCTCCCTCCCGTTTGTAAGGTGATGGTTTCCAACCATTTCCTGTCTGGTATTAGCTTTAATGTCCAGCTTAAACCAAACTGGTCATATTCCAGACTGACCAGCTAAGACCAGGCTGGAAATGGCTGAAAACTAGCCTGGAAATGACCAAAACCCCTTAAAAACCTGGCTGGTCTACCAGCTAAAACCAGCCTAGGCTGGTTCAAGCTGTTTTCCAGCAGGGTAGTCTACCGAAATGTGTATATTCCATACAAAGTATGAAGCTGAATGCTGGCAGCATTCTGAAAAAGTTAAGATGTTTTCAACTGGGTGCTCCTGAAGTTTGCAAGTTATTTTCATAAACGGTGGAGATGTTAATGCGACTGGATGTTCCAATTGGCTGGAGCCATCTCACGTCAGTTCTTTCTAAACATCCACAAGCTCTCTACGGCAATTTTACCGGTAATGTTACAACTTCTCTTTCTGGACAATAGCCGAAACGAATTTACCAGTATTTTCAAAGAGGGCCTGCTCACACATACAGACCTTTCCAGAAAACTGCCGGTCATTTTCTAGAAAGGTCTGTATGTGTGAAAGTGACTGAGGTAGAAGTAAATTTTTTCCCAGAGATGGGTTGCGGCTGGAATGGCATTCGCTGCGTAAAAACTTGCTGGATAAGTTGGCGGTTCATTCTGTTGTGGCGACTCCGGATTAATAAAGGGACTAAGCCGACAAGAAAATGAATGAATGAATGATTATTCAATTTCTGTACCTGAATACTAAACTCCAGTCAAATAGTGCTATTCAAACTGTATTAATAGCAGTTAATACAGTTTTACAAATGTTTCCAATATCGTGCAGCACTAGTTCAAAAGTTAAATGCCAGTTTGTTTACGTATGCTGTAAAACAGTATGAGATTATGTAAGAGAGTGTAGTAATGTATAAAGCACTGTGTTTAGTAATTAGCCTGCTTGTTTTCCATTCTCGTACAAAGGACTGGTTGTGTGGCTAATAAGCTAAAAGCTTAATAAGCCAATTGGTTGGCCTGTTTTTTTCCCTGCAGCCTCCATGTTGAGTGTTTCTCTCATTAATTTTTCATTGAATGGTCTGTTTCCTCTTCATACTCTCTCCAGCTGTGAAGAAGACTTTGATTTTGGTTTGTTCATGTCAGCGTAGTGTTAGCAGGTGTCCCAGCAGTCCTGCTGAATTATCCTTCATGAGCCAGTGAAGTGTCTGTCGAGCTAGCATGAGCCTACGTTTTCATGCTAAGGCTGTGATGATTTATTTTGCTCAGCAGGTTTAAAGAGGCAGATAAACGGTAACGAGCAGGCGGAATAAAAACAACCCATAAATGTCATAATTGTGAGATTATTAATCCAAATTATGAAATTCAAGAGAAAAAATATGACAATCTCAAAATTGATATAAAAGATAAGTCAATAATTATGTATACATCATTTCTAATTAAGATAGTATGTCTTAATTTAGCTCAACTATGAAATTAAAGTTAAAAATATGACATATCAAGCCATATTTGTGTGTAAATCAAAAATGCCATACTAAATCACAACTATGAGATGTGTCAATTATGAGATTGTCTACTAACCCAGAAATTAGATATCAAAGTGTTAATTATGACTTTCTTTAGCCATAATTAAGATTTAATGTTAGACAACATGTCAAACTTGCGACATACTATGAGATTATTATATAGTAACGTTGCATACTAAGTTATAGTAATCATTCAAAATTAGGACATAAATGGTTACAATTGCGATAATTTCGACATTTCATAACTTATACTTTTATCTTACAATTACGGCTTTACATTATATATTAACTTTGCATACTAAGTTATAGTAATCAGTCAAAATTAAAACATACATAAATAATATTCCAGATAAATTAAGTTGAAAATGACGAAATAAAAGTCAAAATTATGACATATACCCTATTATGGATGGGGTATTTGCCGAGCTAGTGTTTTTCCCATACTGATAAACTTCAGGTGGCCTGTTATTATGAATTTTTTTCTAATTTATACGATTCCTTTTGCAGCATCGATGTTGTAATGTCATTAAAATACATTCAGTTAAATAAATTTTGGCATTTATTTAGTTGCCCAAGCGTAAAACGAGACAAAAGCTGTTTGCTCGTCAGAATCGGCAGGTAAGCGCAGAAGCTCTATTGAATATACTGGGGTAAAATAAATGCTCAAATTACAAAGACATGGCAGGGGAAAATGTCATTTAATGCAGTGCTTCTTGTACAATCTGAGACCCACTTTAAATGAGAGGGTGCTCGCTGCAGAGCCATTTGAGGAGAGCTGAGCTCCAGCGAGGGGGAGCATGAGCTGTCGCTCCTCCTCCTGTAAGCTGTTTTAATCCATACACCAACCCCACCCCTAACTCTACCCCCAGTGACATCACTCGTAGAAGAAGTGCAAAAAAGGTGGAGCTCAAGCTTAAGCTCCCCCTCGCTGGAGCTCAGCTCTCCTCAAATGGCTCTGCAGCGAGCACCACTTGCTTTATATCACTCAGCCAGTGGAGATCGCTAATTTTTAAAGAAAACAGACCTTAAATGCAGCAATTTTTGCATTGGCATACAGTTGACCGGAAGCGCTTAACCCAGGTTACTGGCAAATTTAACGTCCTATTAGCATGCTTCGGCATATACCCTATTGTAATAAATCTTAGAATTGTGACTCATAATGCTTATTTCTGTTTTTGTAAGCAATTGTTAGGATATTTAGAAATTATAAGATTGAAACAATTTATTAAAACATACAAAATTTCTACTTTGTATGTAATGAATGGTAATTATGAGATAAAGAGCAATAACAACATCACAACAGCAATAATTTTGACAATTCATAATTTATACTTTCATCTTAAGGCCCGATCACACCAAGACACTTTTTATTCATGTTTTGTTCACATTTAACGCCTCGTGACTAAACAAAAATCACTAATGTGATCATGCACACCAGCGTGCAAAACACCACCTGTAAAAGCGTCATTTTTAAAGAACCGCCCATGCTCGTTTTCCATTTTAAAAACTTCATTAATCAGCTTGGCACTTTTGTTCACGAGTCTGGCGCTAGACACCAGTTGGACGCACTAAAGTTCAAAACAGTCAAGGTAATCACTGATTCCACTGAATCGATCCAAGACCAGCGACGAGATGATCCCAAGTTTTCCATAATCCTGGACCAGGCCGTATCCTGAGCAGCTGCTGTGGTGGTCATGAAGGAGTCTTCGCTGAGGTCCAGCTTCCAGTCTCCGGCGCCTTGACTGCAGCTCTGCACAAGACGTCTGACCAGGTCCGGATTGGCTAATCGGGAGGACCGGGAGAATTCCCGGTGGGCTGGTCCGTTTTTTGGCCGCGAGGGCCGGTGTCCCTAGTTCCAGAATCGGTTGCTCTCAGCAGTCACACTTTTTAAAATTTATTTATTTATTTACTTGACCACAGACTTCTTATTCATTATTTTACCGCAGCTCTGCTCTTTTTATCTATTTTCACGTAGCCTCGTGAGCAGGATGCAGGTTAATGATGATATAACTAGATAAGTCGCCATGCAACATGCAGCTGTTGTGGTACAGTGGTTAGTACGTTAGATTATGACGCGGCCAACCTGGGTTCGGTCCTCGTCTGAGTAACATTTTTTTTTTTTTTCATTTTTATTGTAAAGACATAATACTGTAAGGGCTGTTGAACATTTGAAGTTCTAAAAGTGCTGTTTTCTCAAAAAAAGACGTGATAGTGTAATTAGAAACTGAATTGGAAATAACCTTATTTTAATATAGTCAGGGCTGAAAAAGAGTCCCACTCCGGCCCTGCGTCTGACCAGAGGAGAAATGGTCGTGCACAACTGAGCCTGGTCTCTCTCTCGAGATCTTCACTTTCGCCAATTGGTGAAGTTTATTTCTCACCACTGTTGCCACTGGCTTGCATGGTTCGGGATCTGTAGAGCTGCGCATTGATGGGTTTGCTCTTCAGTGTTTGGACTCTCAGAAGTGATTATTAAACCACACTGAACTGAGCTAAACTGAACTTAAACTCCGAAAACTGAACTACACTGTTTCAATTTACTATGATCTTCTATGTGAAGCTGCTTTGATACAGTCTACATTGTAAAAGCGCGATACAAATAAAGATGAATTGAATTGAAATTATGAGATGTTTCAATAACGACTTTCTCATAACTCATAAATCTTATAATTTGCATTCATGACATGCAAAGTCACAATTACAACAAAAAGTTTTTAACCGAACAAAATATAAAATAACGTGACATCCAGAGGTTGACATCGGCTTGATGGTAGCAATGAATTCGGCAAAAATAAAAGTGCATCAAAAACAGCAGGTTAATATTGCGGTGGGCTGAATGTAGGCTGAATGCCGCTCTACAGGAATCTCTCGCTGCAGGGTAAGCGTTTCCCCCCTGCTGTGGGATCATGCATTTACATGAAGCTCCGGTGTATTATAGTGTCTGGGCGGAAAAGTCACTTGGCACAAGGCTTTCATATCCCTTCAAACGGATGCCCTTTTTTTTACCCCCTCGCTAGCTCGCCGTCAGAAATCCTCTCAGATTTACTCTCAGGGCATCGGCTCGCGGCTACAAATACACTCAAGACATTTTATTCAGGATCGAGAGCAGGGAAAGAGTGTCTGCGCTTAAGCAAACCATGACTCTTTGCTTCTGTTCTGGTTTGGGTTTTTCTCTCTCTGCTTTTATAAATATCTGCACGCTTGCATTCACAGACCCCAAGCTGTGAATCCGCAAATTCACTCGACATTCAGTTGAGTAGCAAGGTTTGATCCCTTTTTTCACTTGCCTTTCTCACCTTATAATTTCTCTATCTCTCTCTATCACACACACACTCTCTTGACTTTCTTTAGTAGGGAGTCTCCTGTGGTTTTCCAATGTTTGCCTTCAGAAAGCATTGCGTTTTGTTATCTCTTCTGTATAATTCTCTTCATTACATCATTAAAAGCTGCTCTTCGTCTTCCTTGCATCATTTCGCACATTCGGGTCTTGGAGGTTGACGTCTTTTTTTTTTCTTAATCAGTGTTTTTGTCTCGTTTTTACGAAGATAAGCTGTTTTGTTCAAACTGATTTTGTGTAGAATTTATGTTGGGTTGGGTTTTATTTTTGTCATCCAAGAGTGTACTTATAATTAGCGGATGTAATACATGTTGTGAGGTGTAAAAAAAAAACAAATGTTGATAACAAGATTAAATAAAAAAAGTGAAAATTGATATGCCAAGTCAAACTTGAGATGAACTGGAATTGATGTAAAAAGTGAATGGTGCTATTTTTATGATGATAATTCTGATCAATAGAGATTAAGACAAAAGGCTGACATTGTAATTATAATAATAATAACAACATTATGGGCCTTATCATACACCCGGCGCAATGTGGCGCAAGGCGCAACGCGATAGTTGTTTGCTAGTTTCACCTTGGCGTAAGAGTCGTTTTGATGTTTTGCGCCACGCTGTTTTAGCAAATGCATTTGTGCCCATATAAACGTCACAGACTGAAGCGCCCTGGCCTATAGCGCACTGACATATGGTACAGTAGCACTTAAGTGTGTCCTGAGTTCGAATCCAGGCTCGAGGACATTTCCCGTCCCAACCCTCTCTTTCTCTCTCACATTGCTTCCTGTCTGAAACACTTTCCTATCAACTTAATAAACGCAAAAAGGCCAAAAATACAAAAAAAAAAATACAAAAATACAAAATACAAAAAAAATGAAATTTAAATTATGACATGTAATAACTTCTACTTTTATCTAAATATTTATTTTATTTAGTAAATCAAAATCTAGTAAACTGAATCACAAGATTTAAATAAAATACAAAAAAAGCTCACAATAAGTCACAAATTCGATCAAATGAGATTAAAAAAGCTATTAGCATTATCTCAATTATAAATAAGCATGTCAACATCAAAATTATGACATACAAAGTCCTAATTATGAGATTAAAAAGTCCAAATCATCACACACACACACACACACACACACACACACACACACACACACACACACACATACACACAGATATATTAGATATTATCCACACATCTCCCCAAGGCAATTACCAAGACGTTCACCAACTAGCTCACCAAAATAATGACATACTGACAGTCAGAAACACAATAACCTGAAGCAAACAAACCTCCCTCCAGACTCGCCACATCGGCTGCCAAAGAGCTCAATAATGGTTTTGAGGGGTTTCTAGCACTCATTAGCAGTGCGCTAGTGGTGGAACGTGAAGATAAGCGCCGGATCGGTGGCCTGCGACATGCTGCTCTTTATCTGATGGACTCATCGAGCGCCTATCAATACACAAGCCAGACAAATCAGCGAGACCAACACCTGTTCGATCAGATGATGATGACCTGCAGGACGGCTAGCGAGACGGGCAATAAATGCACAAAGCAAAGGACGAGGCCAGTAGCATGCTAAAGTTCATGCTACGACACAAAACACGATAGTTGTTCACGATAAACTGCACTGAATGTCAATTCAATTCGAAAACTCCACTTTTTGGGTAATTTTACAACTCAATTCCCCTTGTGTTTTACCATTTTTAATACATTCAGCTGATATACATTACCAAACAAAGGTCTTGTCGTCATTTCCATTTGTAAGAGAATCAAATAATAACTTCACTTCTAGTTGATCATTAGGAAAAGTGGCAGAAGGTCGATTTTTCAGATAATTCATCTGTTGAGCTGCATCCCAATCAACACAAATACTGCAGATGACCTACTGGAACCTGCATGGTGCCAAGATTCTCACAGAAATCAGTCAAGTTTGGTGAAGGAAAAGTCATGGTTTGGGGTTACATTCAGTATGGGGGCTTGTGAAATGTTGTGGATGGCAGCATCAACAGCCTGAGGTATCAAGACATTTGTGCTGCCCATTACATTACAAACCACAGGAGAGGGCAAATTCTTCAGCAGGATAGCGCTCCTGCTCATACTTCAGCCTCCACATCAAAGTTCCTGAAAGCAAAGAAGGTCAAGGTGCCTCAGGATTGGCCTGTCCAGTCACCAGACATGAACATTATTGAGCATGTCTGGGGTAAGATGAAGAGGAGGCATCTTGATGAACTCTAGGAGTCCTGCAAGAACACTTTAATTGCCGTTCCAGAGGACTTTATTACAATTCACCTGTACCACATGTGTTTGGACTGTGCGGGAAACTGGAGTACCCGGAGGATCCCAACATGAACACCGGGAGAACATGCAAACTCCACACAGAAATGCCAACTGACAAAGCCGGGTCTTGAACCAGCATCCTTTTTGCTGTGAGGCGATTGTACTACCCACTGCGCCACCGTGACGCCTGCTATCTATTTTGCGATATGTAATTGTATAAGAGCTGGTAGCAAATACTTAACTCCCAACAGCTACCTCTAACATGTTCAAGTTTAGTTCCAGCCCTGTTTAAGCACACTCTCCTGTCATCTTCAATCTGAACCGTGGGACCTTGATTAGGACAGGTGTTTGATTAGCAGTGGAACTAAACTCTGCAGGATAGAAGCGCCGCTGTCCAATTTGCATAACATTTGCCTTGAAATTGAATAATAACGAGGCTATGTTCAGAACAGCTCGCCATACAGTGTATTTACAGTGCATGATATGCTAATTTTGTACATGCATTGTGTATCAGAAACGTAAATTGTATGCTAATGAAGTTAGCAAAGTGCTAACAATTAAATCAAGGTTGTACATGCAATGTGTAGAGTCATTGACAAACTTTTTATGGTAATGAATATAACTAATACTAACACTAAATTCTTAAAATAAACAATGTGTGATAAGGTAATTTAGCTAATGCTAGCATCCACATCCAAAAGAAGGCAAAGTAATAAGTTTAAGCGCTAACATTAAATTATATTATGTAAATTAGCTAATGCTAACACTCACTTGTTTACTGAAACAAGTTTATGATTGTTTAGCTAATGCTAGCATCCACATCCAAATGGAGGCAATGTAATAAGGTTGTTTAAACAATGCGAACATTGAAACCTATAATGTAATTTAGCTAATGCTAACACTTACAGAAACAAGTATGATATGGTTGTTTAGCTAATGCTAGCATCCATATTCAAATGGAGGCAGTGTAATAAGGTTGTTTAAACAATGCTAACCTAAAAATATGTAATTAAGCTAATGCTAACACTTACATGATTACAGAATCAAGTATGATATGGTTGTTTACTAATGCTACCCTGCTGAAAAAAACAATTAAACCAGCCTAGGCTGGTTGGCTGGTTTTAGCTGGTCGACCAGGCTGGTTTTAGCGGGGTTTAGGCCATTTTCAGGCTGGTTTCCAGCCATTTCCAGCCTGGTCTTAGCTGGTCAGGCTGGGAGATGACCAGCTAAAACCAGCTTGACCAGCTTAGCCAGGCTGTGAGCCCAGCCAAAACCAGCTATGTCCAGCTTAAACCAGGCTGGTCAAGCTGGTTTTAGCTGGATTTAGCTGGTCATTTTCTAAGACCAGCCAACCCGCCTAGGCTGGTTTAAGCTGGATTTTTCAGCAGGGTAGCATTTACATCTGAAGCAATGTAATAAGGTTGTTTAAACAATGCTAACATTAACATGTATAATGTAGTTCAGCTAATGTTAACATCCATGTGTTTACAAAAACAAGTTTGATAGCCCTGCTGAAAAATGCATCTTAAACCAGCCTAGGCTGGCTGGCTGGTTTTAGCTGGTTGACCAGCCTGGTTTTAGAGGGTTTTTGGCCATTTCCAGGCTGGTTTCCAGCCATTTCCAGCCTGGCCTCAGCTGGTCAGGCTGGAAAATGACAAGCCAAATCCAGCTAAAACCAGGTTGACCAGCAAAATAATTACGTTGTTTAGCTAATGCTAATTTTCACACGAAAAACAGAAACGATGTTCAACAAGGAAGTTTAATGAATGCTAATGTTAACAGTCAAATGGAAACAATATGCAATAAGGTAGCTCTGCTCATGCTAACAAACAAATAGGTTGCTTTGCTAATGCTAGAGGTCACAAGGAAATGGAACTAATATATTGCTCCATGAATGTTAACTAACTTTCAAATGGAAACGACATCAATACGGTTGCTCTGCTAATGTTCAAATGAAAACAATCAAACAAATTAGCTAATTTTGGAAATGATAGTAGTTTAATGAATGCTAACAGTAAAATTCCAACAGAAAAATGCAGTGCGGTCACTCTGCTAATGCTAATGTTCAAAATCAAACAATATGTAATAAGGTTGTTTTGGTAATACTAGCATTCACCTGCAAACACAAGCAATACGCAATAAGGTTGT